>NW_024080875.1:1880222-2033913 GCF_003009895.1 Hyaena hyaena
AAAAAAAAAAAAAAAAAAAAAAAAAAAAAAAAAAAGAATACTCTTGATCATGACCTGAGCTGAAATAAAGAGTCAGATGCTTAACCACCCAGGCAACTCTATATTTACCTTTTTAAAAATCTTTTCTCTCTCTTTTTGAGTTAAAATTGGATTTGTAGACACCCCAGTGTTAGGACGTTGGAGAAAGGGAAGATAACCTTCAGTTTTTCTTTCTCACCTCAAGCCATGATCAGGAGTAGAGTTACTTAAAAAAAGTGAATTTTTTCTCTGATAGGCTCTCTGAAGTGGGAATTTACCCAGTTTCAATCTATTTAATTTCTCATGTATTTTTAAAAAATTTTTTAATGTTTATTTATTTTTGATAGAGACAGAGTGAAAGTGGGGGAGCAGCAGAGAGAGAGGGAGACACAGAATCTGAAGCAGGCTCCAGGCTCTGAGCTCTCAGCACAGAGCCTGATGCAGGGCTTGAGCCCACCAACTGCGAGATCATGACCTGAGCCGAAGTCAGACGCTCAACCAACTGAACCACCCAGGGTCCCCTCATGTATTATTATTATTATTATTATTATTAGCAATAGTGTAAACAATATTTCCCATGTGTTCAATGACTTTGGAGGGCCATAGATGGCACTCACTGCTTTCTCACCTCTGCAGTGATATTGGATGCTATTAAGGTTATATCATGATTTTTTTCTGATAACAAAATTCTCTTTCTCATATGGGTCAGAATATCATGTATAGTGGCAGAAAAGGAGCTTCTCAGCCTGTCGGTGGATTTCCAGATATGAAATTCCCACAATTTAGAAGAAACTAAAAGTATGAAAGCCATTTTCAACATGTGGTTGCCCACTGAATTCACCTGGGGAGCTTTAAAATAAAAGTTATATCCACAGATTCTACCTCTATCATTAAATCGGGATGGCTAGCATCCATAGCACCTTCCCTATGTGCTGGAGTGTACAGGTAGTGTTGAGAAATGCTGCCCAGGGTTAAAGGTGATGACTGAGCTTTCCCTTAGTACAACGACTGGCTCTATCAACATTAATTGGCTATCAGGACTTTGAGAAAATAGTGGGCTGTGGAAAAGTCAACACTATATAACTCTGCTTGTTAATTTTTTTTTTTTTTAAGCTATGGGATGTGGTAACTAAAAAGCGGCTGAGAAATATGCTCGGTCATTTGTCTGTGGTTGGGGCTCTGAGCTGGAACCACTATATCCTTAGCAGGTAAGAAGCATCTTATTGCAACCAATTATATTTGTATCATCAAGGGATTATAGGGGCTGAGTGAACAGATCTGTAATGTTTGAAACCAAAATCAAAACCAACCAAAATTAAACAGGCTATTAGTAGCAGTTATCACCCTACCCTCTCAGATATTCTGATCTTCTGGTGATGTGAGTGGTGCAGGGGCCACAGGTACCATGGTGGCTGTGGGCCTACACCATATGCTAGTACTGGAAAGTGAGGCTCAGGATTCGCTACATTGTTCAGATAAACATGTAAAACTCTGTTTAAGCAAAAAGTTTCTCTGTACCAAGTAATACCTACTAGAGGGATATTTTGTTGAAAGCAAGTATTTATTCC
The DNA here is from genome assembly GCF_003009895.1 of Hyaena hyaena. NCBI lineage: Eukaryota > Metazoa > Chordata > Mammalia > Carnivora > Hyaenidae > Hyaena > Hyaena hyaena. Next base: position 1,881,809 of record NW_024080875.1, read on the forward strand.
TATCAAGATCAATAATTTGGAATATGTTAAGCTTTCTGAGGTACATTTCCAGTTCATAGACCCACAGATGTCAGAGCTGGAAGGAAACTCATAGGTAAGTCAATTCCATGGTTCTCATACTTGAGCATGCAACAGCATCACCTGAAGGGCTCCTTAAAAGCACAGATTGCTGGCGTCCGGGAATTTCTGATTCAGTAGGTCTGAAGGTGCGCTGATAATTTATATTTCTAATTTCCAAAGAGATGCTGATGCTTTATCATTTCTGAAAACTACTGGTTTTGTCTAACTACTTCTTTTTAACCAGAAAAGTTAGGTGACTTGTCCTAATGATCCTACATCATTGATCTAAATACATATTGCTTTTAATAATTGCCATTCATCTTTTTACTGTAGTTTTTTAAATGTTTATTTATTTTTGAGAGGGGAGGTGGTAGGGAGGGATGGAGAGAGAGGGGGACAGGGGATCTCAAGTAGGCACTGTGCTGATAGTGGAGAGCCCAATGCGGGGCTCAAACTCAGAATCGTGAGATCACAACCTGAGCCAAAGTCAGACGCTTAACCGAATAAGCCACCCAGGTGCCCCTATACCACAGTTCTTAAGATAGGTTTAAATTAAATAAATTCCAAAGCCTCTTTATAATTTCTTTAAGTGGCTAAGATATACATATGAGATTTTAATACCTTGTGTTTATAAACCCAACTTAAAAATACTTAAACAAAATACCATATAAAGGGCTAATCATTTACTGTGAGAAGTTGTTGTAGTGAGGTCAGTTCTATATTTGAATTCCTTTCAGTCTGCATTGTTTAAGTGTAATTTTATTATCCATGAGGAAAATGAACAGATTCTTATAATAATAGCAGTGAACATTTTTGGAGTACTGTGTGCCAGGCTTGTACTCGTTACGTGTGTAATTGTGTTTTAATCCCTGCAATAATGCTATAAAGTGTTTTCTAACCTTCCCCCTGCACTTTTCTTAATGAAGAAATGAAGACACTAGCCTGAGGCCACATGGTTAGTAAAAGGCTTTGAACCCACATTGTCTGGCTGCAGAGCTCGTATTGTTCACCAGAATGCTAAGTGTGGTGCCTGAATAGTTTTTAAATATGATACTGGATTTTGAGAAATTTCAGAAATAAATAAAGGCAGTTATTTACTTGCTCCTTGGAGAATATTAAATTCATTCAGAAAGAGTTCATTAACTTTGATAGAGTGGTAGGATCTTTACCATTTTGGATCCAAATCACTAAGAGTAGATTTTATCCACTGATTTTGAATCATACTGCAGTTTTCTGTGACAATCAGATAGTTTTATACCCTTTTTAGATATTGTAGCATTAAAAAAACTAATAATGGATTTGTAGCTTAATAGAAAGAGGACACAATACATTTCTATGTTTGACATTTTACTATGAATATATATATTTACTAAAATATATTTAGTATATATACTAAAACCATTTCATTGGCACAAGAGGAAATATTCTGAATTCCAGGAAGGTATTATTTCCTAGGTTTGGTACATAAACTCATCCCCGAAAAGATATGGTAATCTTTCCCATAGCTGCCTGCATCCTAGCAAAGCCATTAGAAGTATCTATAAAAGGATATCCTCTCGATATCCAGATTTGAAACTCTGCCACACAATTTTTTTTTCACTTGTGAAAACAATCACCCAGGCAGAATGCTCTATCCTTATTAACCCAAAGAATGTTCAAAACCTGTGCTGTAAATCTGTCCTGAGGGGTCTCTTGGTAGTGTGAACTATGCTTTCCTTCATGTTTTCAAATGCTTATTAGCAACAGGGTTCAAGTTTTCTGTTAAGAAACCTGCCCCTTTACCTCTGTGCAGTGGGTCGAGGCTGGGCCGTGTTTATCATCACGATGTCCGGGCAGCCCAGCATCACGTTGGAACAGTTCACCACCAACAAGCCGTGTGTGCTCTGAAGTGGTCCCCTGATGGCCGGCTGCTTTCCAGTGGCTGTAGTGACGGATTGCTGACTATATGGCCCAGTGACCTAGGTGCAAAAGCACACGTTCAACCACTGAAAGTCATACCCCAACCTACAGCAGTCAAGGTAAGGGAGCCAGTCGCTTTCCAAGTTGCTCTTTACTCAGAGATCACTGAGTATCCTTCGCACCTGAGAACAAAGCCATTAAGCCAGTGGTTTGAGATTTTCTTCACCCAGAATTTGTTTTGGATTTTGCCATTACTCTCCTCAAAGATAATCCTATTTATACCTCCCATGCATCAGATTTTGTGGTTTGTAAGTGACTGAAACCAGAGTTAAGCTTGAGCTTCAGCAAAAAAGTAAATATATTTTTTCTTACAACTGAGGAGTACCAGATACATACAGCTGTTTCAAATATTGTCTGGATCTAGGGCCTTAAATAATGTCATTAGAGTTCTCTCTCTGGCTCTTGGCTCTGCTGTCTCTGTTTCATTTCATTCTTTATTCAGAGTCCATTCTGTGGGCAAGATAGCTCTTATCAGCTTTAAATTCAGATTCTCCCAGATGGAAACTGATGAAGAAGCTACCATTCCCTGTAACTTTGGTAGAAAAGTACCAGGCAGGACTCTGGTGTGAACTTGGACACATTCTCATCTCTCAACAGATAACTGCGGCCAGACAGATGGCTACACTGACTGGTGAGGCATGAGTCATGAGCTCACACCCATGAAAGAAAATCCATTACCAGAAGGAGGAGGAAGGGTGCTTCACGCTTAAGTCAATATTCCACCATGCTCTGCATAATATATATTTTTTATTTCTCTGTATTTTAAGTTCTTACTTCTAGTGGAAAAAAAAAATCCATACTTTGATTCCTTTGGTGACATAGATATATGTGTTGGCCTCAATCTAGTCCTGGGGTATTTATCAGTCATAGAGCAAAGAAATGGTTCTACTTTATTAACTATGAGCAAATTTATTGGAATGAGAACTTAAAAATGTATCATGAAGTTTCCTGATAGAGGGTATAATATATAGTACCTGCTGCTAAGGAATAGTAGTGGCCCAATACTCTGGCTTGTGGATTTTAATATCCACAGAACATTAAGAATGATTTTGGGTCCAAGTGGCCATTATTAATGATCTGAAAAAAAATCTAGGGAAAATGTATATAAAATATTCTGTCAGCAAATAAAATATAAAGCAAAATAAAGCAAACAGAAACCCAATACGTGAAAAATCCAAGCCAAGCCAAACAACGCCTTGTTGTCAGAAATATAATGAATTCAACCAAGAGTTTCTGAAACCTGAGCAAGCCAAGCTTGTGACAGCCTATCCCAGGATGGATCTATAGATCAGGATATACAGATAAATAAAGCTGACATTTGTTAGAACGTCCTTTAAAATGACCATTGGTCATCATTTCAATTATCAGTATAACTATGAAACACTAAATCTTATTTTTCAGAATTAACTATAGTCATTTATAAATAAGTGAGTCAGAGGCAGTTTTATTTCCTGAAAGGTATGAGGAGTTGAAACACATGAGAGCTTTTGAGTTGCGAGCAATCATGTGTGGATCCCTTTTGTCTTTTCTTCTCTGGCCTAGAACCGAAAGACACAGGGAGACAAAGGAAAGAAAAGCTGCATTTCATAACCAGACTCTAGGGGCGCATATCATTTACTCCAGCAGTGGATGTTTGCCCCATAGGACACATTTAGTGCAGGTTTTCGAACATATTATTGGGGGTGATTTTTCTTTGTTTAAAAATATTTGCAAGTGTTAGCAACATTTGAGGAAGGCACCTAACAGGTGATCCCCAGTACCCAGGAAGTAACCTCTAGGGATTGCCAGGGCTCCTGCCTTTCGATCAGAGGCCCAGGAGAGCTGTGGTGCATGCAGACCTCTGGCACTTCGGCTTACCTGAGTGTGGCACATTCCCCAACTCACTTTCTCCAGGGCTGACCTGCCTGTGTGCTTATTTGAACTTTAAAGGCCGTGGATTGGTGTCCCTGGCAGTCTGCAGTCCTTGCTGTTGGAGGCGGAATGAAGGATGGACGCTTACATATCTTGGACATAAATACTGGGCAAACTACCCAGACCCCAAGTATGAACTCACAGGTAAATGTCTCTGCTGGAGCTCACCTTCACTCTGCTCTTCTAGAACCTTGTGAAAATGGTTCATCAGAGAGCCGAGGACCCAAACACACCTCTCTGTAACTTGCTGAGTCTATAGGGATTTCAGTTCTCAAGAGTTTCTCTCTGTAAAACCTTTATCTGTGAGTCAAAAGTTAATTTGTGTGTCCTTTCCTCCCCAGCTTTTTTCCACATTTCCCCCTTTTTTTTTCAGCACTGCTTTGACTGTGTGCTAGTCTACTTAAATTTGTGGGTTCCTTGCACCTAAACCTATTTGTATATTTAGTCCTTTGTTGCCTTGGGATAAACTTTCCTAGAACTAATGGCATTCCTCTAACACCCTAACCCCAGCTGCGGACTGGAGGATGCATGTGGACAGAGCACACCACCTAGAGTCAGTTGAAATACATTCATAATAAATCAGACATTGTCATAATTCTGTATTTTGGGGGCGATTATTACAGATTTGTTCCCTAATCTGGCTACCAAAGACAAAGGAGATTGCAAGTGGCCAAGGTATTCCTAAGAACGATGTGACTGTGTGGGCCTGTCCGGGTCTGGCCAGGTCGGGTGGATTTTTCGGTAAGTAAATAGGTGAGTAAAATGCCACGTGTCTATAGCTAAGTGAGGTGTCGTTAACAGGAAATGCCTTAAATGAAAGATTTTTCTCCTCTGGCTCTTTGAAGTAGATATTTTGTCAGAGGAGACAGGCCTACACCCACCCCACCTTGTCGCATGTATGAGTGTTTCTGAATTTGACTAAGATTTTTCATAACTTAAAACTGTCATGTTGGGGCACCTGGGTGGCTAAGTCAGTTGAGTGTCCAACTTCGGCTCAGGTCATGATCTCACAGTTCGTGGGTTCGAGCCCCGCGTTGGGCTCTATGATGACAGTAGCTCAGAGCCTGGAGCCTGCTTCTGATTCTGTGTCTCCCTCTCTCTCTGGTACTCCCCTGCTCATGCTCTCTCTCTCTCTCTATAAACATTAAAAAAAATTTTTTTTAATTGTCATGTCTTCTCCTTCTTATGAATACCTGTGTGGATGAAACAGGAATGATCAGGGACAGTTTCTAAACTGTGTTTTTGAACTCTGGAATTGGTATTGTAAGTCATCTCACCTTACTTTGCAGAAGGACCAGCGGTGCTAGAACGTGTGGGAGGTAAAATAATGTGAGAAGGGCAAGATGTTGTTCTCTGAGGGAAGACCACTGAGGACCAAGAGGCTCTGGTGCTCACCTGCCCCTTCAAGTCAGGAAATGGCTCTTTCTCGGTGCAGTTCTAGAAACATTTATGGGGTGTTTCTTAAAAGGAATATCCCATGATGGAGAGCAAGACCTAGGCCTTGTCCTCAAGGGTCTTAAATCCTCTCAGGGACAATCTTGAATGTTCAAGGAGGCTCCTGGGTGAATAGGTATCCCCTTCCTACCCAGCCCTGGGAAATACGAAGATAGAAATGATGGTTGATGACGCAACAAAGTGTGGCATCCAATCTCTTGTAGCTTCTGATAACATTTCCTGTCTTCTTTCTCTTCACATACAACGTGTGTCCTTGTCAGTACCTGGGATTTATTTATTCATTGTTTACTTAATGTGCATCTAGCATGTGTGAGGCACTTTTGGGGGGTGTTGGGAATATACATGTAAACAAGACAGACATTATCTTTGCCCTCATGGAGACTATACTTTTGTGGGAAGAAACAAGACAAAACCCCAAATATATACCATGTTAGATGGTGGTAATATGTTGGCTCTGTTTGCAGATTCTGATCATGTTATTTGGCAACAAAAACCACCCTTCCCTGAAAGACTTCCTGCTTCTGCTGATCAGTCTGACTGGACCTCTGATTGACCTCAGAATGACCTTTATATCTTTATATCGTGTGATTTGGTGAATACAGATGTAGGCAGTTCTTGATAGAGCTACCTGGGGGGCCAGCCATGAGTGTAGGATGGTCATGAGTTGACCCTTTGTATATTTCAAATCATAAGACATGCAGTTTATGGGATGTTTTCTGATTAGAGAAACATTTTTAATCAAGCCTTAAATCAAGCCTTTTTAGTCAAGTTTTGATTCTTTACAAAACTACATTTCCAGTAGCTAGTTAGATCCTTCAGCCAGGTTGGGACATCTGATAGCCACTGGAGTAAATTTGCTGATATCTGGAATAAAGAATGAACTTAACCGGTACCTTTTCTTTTGTCTCTAGCTTTAACAAACTATAAATTCTTGGGGCACCTGGGTGGCTCAGTTGGTTGAGTGTCTCACTCTTGATTCTGGCTCAGGTCATGATCCCAGGGTCTTGGGATCGAGCTCCACATCTGGGCTCTGCACTGACCATGGAATCTGCTTGGGATGCGCTCTCTCTCTCCTTCCGCCCCTCTCCACTACTCACGCTCTGTCTCTCCCTCTAAATAAATTTAAAAAAAAAAAGCATTAAAAAAAAGCCATAAATTCTTTAACATCTTTAATAATGCTTTGTGAATTGTTTTCATTGATATTAGACAGAATTCCAAAGAGTATATTTAACCTTTTCTCCTCTTAACATGTGGTTGGAGAAGATGCTGTTACTACTTTTTTTTTTTTTTTTTTTTTTTTTTACAAATAGTTTATTGTCAAGTTGGTTTCCATATAACACCCAGTGTTCATCCCGACAAGTGCCTTCCTCCATGCCCATCTCCCCCCTCCCCCCCACACCCATCAGTCCTCAGTTTGTTCTCAGCATTCAAGAGTCTCTCATGGTTTGCCTCTCTCCCTCTCCCCCACCATCTCCCCCCTTCTTCTCCCCCTTGGTCCTCTGTTAAGTTCCTCCTAATCCTCCTATACGTGCAAACATATGGTATTTGTCTTTCTCTGCCTGACTTATTTCGCTCAACATAACACCCTCAAGGTCCATCCATGTTGCTACACATGGCCAGATTTCATTGTTTCTCATTGCCATGGAGTATTCCATGGTATAGATAAACCACATTTTCTTGATCCATTCGTCCGTGGATGGACACTTGGGCTCTTTCCATGTTTTGGCTATTGTTGAGAGTGCTGCTATGACCATTGGGGTACATGTGCTCCTATGCCTCAGCACTCCTGTATCCCTTGGGTAAATTCCTAGCAGTGCTATTGCTGGGTCATAGGGGAGTTCTATTGTTAACTTTTTGAGGAACCTCCACACTGTTTTCCAGAGAGGCTGTACCAGTTTACATTCCCACCAACAGTGTAGGAGGGTGCCTATTTCTCCACATCCTTGCCAGCATCTAGAGTTCTCTGATTTGCTCATTTTAGCCAGTCTGACTGAAGATGCCATTACTTTTGAGGCCTTAGACGCTAATTCTCATCTCTGATGCAATAGTATCTTCCATATGTGATATTTCTCAAAAATGTTTAGCAGAGTGGGTGTTACACAAAGATATGTCATGTGGTTAGCATTAAGAAAATGAAATAGGATACAATAGAATGGAAAAAATGTATAAGTAGGTATTATTTTGTGAAACTTTTGTTACACTGTGCAGTACACGTATGTGTCCAATACGCGGTCGCTACATAAAATGTAGTTTTGAACTGTGAGTTGTGGTCAGAAAGTTTGGAAGAAGGCTATTCTAGATTGTGGTCATGCCTTTCCTTAGTCTCACTCTGTTAACCACAGTCATGATTCTCTGGGGGGAAAATTCAGTTAGAGAAGCCTCACCCATTTAACTTCAGAAGAAAAGAAACTTACCATTGTCTTTCCCCTCAGCCGCCCAAAGTTGTAATTTACAAGCTTCGAAGGGGGAGTAGGTGACTTTCTGGCCTTTGATTTTGTCTCCTCAGTCCGTAGCACGTGCATCGATATGCGGTCTCCTTTATCATGATGGCTGCATAAAGAAAACAAAACTGTAAGACAATACTTTTCTCTTGTCTCGGGCAGTTTCTGGTAATTTGTTACCGCAGCCCAAGGAAACTAGTACAAGGGGGGAAGAGGTCTGAAAGGGAAATGGCAAAGCAAAACCTCAGCCACTTCCGGGTACTGACCACAGTTGGCCCCGAACATTTACCACAGCACAGGCTCCGTGGGAGCACGAGCTCCAGACATGGCAGGTTTGGGAGAAGCCTTCATCCTGCGATGGGATTTGGGCTCGCACCTTGGCAACGGCTCTTGTCATGTGAGATATGATCTGTCTTCCCTTCTTCCCACAGGCCACGGGGGCAGAGTGCTGCACCTGGCTTTGAGTCCAGACCAGACCCGAGTGTTTTCTGCTGCAGCTGACGGCACAGCCTGTGTATGGGACTGCTGCGAGTCATTCAGCCCCTCTGGGAGCTCCAGTTTCCTCACTTCGAAGCGAGAATGATGACATTGGCCTTGTCTTCTCCACGGGGTTGTGGTGAGGATCAAACAGGATAAAGTGCTTTTCCTGCGGTCAATGTCTGTTTTCCTGACTTTCTTTCTCAGGTTGCTTTAGTTTCTCTGCTTCCTCCTGTTGTGTTTCCCAGACCTTGTCTTCGCCTCTTCTCTCTCTACTTTCCCCTCCCTCCTCCTCCTCTTCTTTCTCCTGTTCCGTCTTTTTTCTCCATCTCTTCCTTGTTAGAGATGCATTTCCACTGCTATACTCAGAATATTTATAGTAGAGATTTCCAAACCCCTTTTTCCCACCTGACTTTTTTTTCCCCCCAAATTCCAGCCTCACACTGCCTCTGGATATTTCCTTTCTGAGATCCTTTCTTATCTTTAGCTCAAACTCAATACGTTAAAAATACAACGGATTTGCTTGACAAATATTGATTAAAATCCTACTATATGGTAAGCAGTATGTTAAGCATGCATATTGTTTCCTCTCAAAATGAGATCTTCCATAGGACTTTCTTGTCCCCTTTCATGGTCTCATCCTTATCCTGGTCATCCCATCACTCAGGAAGCCTCCTGATTATTCTGCTCCATGTTTACTCCATTTACCTTTTGTTCTCTCTCTTTCTCTCTCTCTCTCATTTCAGCCTAGTCATGTTCTGAATACCGGATGACCACTCTGTTGTAATTACTTCTAAATGGTTTTCCTATCTTTATCTTTCATGGGTCTCCACACCACTGTTAGGTTACACTTCTAAAAGCACAGTGGTGATATCCTCTGGCCCCTGCTCAGAAACTTCCAATGACTCCATATTACCTAAGCCCTTCACCTCAACCTTCGGGTCCCGAGCCCAGAACCTGAACTTATGATACCTGTGCTTACCTTGGCTCTGCCATAACTGACTGAATGGCCCTGGTGTGTTACAACATTTCTAAGAATAGGAATTTGGATTTGATAACTGCTAAGCCTTTTTTTAGGCTCAATTAGGCCATTGTTCTTTTTTAAATTACCTTTTTAAAATGTTTATTTATTTGATAGAGCATGAGCAGGGGTGGGACAGAGAAAGAGTGGGACAGAGGATCTGAAGCGGCCTGGATGCTGACAGTGGAGAGTCTGACGTGGGGCTTGAACTCACCAACTGTGAGATTGTGACCTGAGCCAAAGTTGGACGCTCAACTGACTGAGCCACCCAGGTGCTCATGTTCTATCTTGTATTTTATTTTATTTTTTCAGTGTTTAATTTTGAGAGACAGACAGAGCATAAGTGAGGGAGGAGCAGAGGGAGAGAGGGAGAGACTAATCTAAAGCAGGTTACAGGCTCTGAGATGTCACCACAGAGCCTGACACGGGGCTTGAACTCACTAACAGTGAGATCGTGACCTGAGCTGAAGCAGGACGCTTAACTGACTGAGCCACTGAGGCGCCCCCCATGTTCCATCTTTTAAATGTTAATCCACACTCATCTCCTGTGTTGACCCTGGGCTGAGTCTTGTGATTTCCTGCCTTGGTGCCTTTGTTGGAGCTTTTCTTCTAGTCTGGAATGCCTACTCTCTTCCCTTTCTTTGTTCATCTGCTAGGTCCAAACCTTTCCAGGAAGTATTTTGAGATGATGGTACCTAGGTTTGAACTCTTGGCATCAGTCTTTATCACCCATTTGATATTAATATACTATTCAGATCAAGATATGAACAATTTATTGTACCTTAAAGACTTCCTTGTACCCACTCTCAGTCAACACCTCTCCATTATTCTGACATTTATCACCAGAGATTAGTTTTGTCTTATGCAAACCTTCAGATAAATGGAATCACACTCTATTTATTCTTTTTGTCTAGCTTCTTTCACTCAATATTGTTTGTAAGATTAATTCATATTGTTACATGTATCTGTAGATTGTTCTTTTTATTGCTGTGTAATATTCCATTGTATAAATGTACAATTGTTTATCCATTTTACTGATGAATATTTGAGCTATTTTCAGTTTCAACTTTAAGAATAAAGTTGCTATGCACATTCTTAAACATCTCTTTGGTGAACAAAAGCACTCATTTCTGAACAAAGCACTAATACTGAGGTGTGAAATGGCTAGATCATAGAATATATGTCTGTTGAGTTTTAAGTAGTCTTTGCCAACTTTCCTCAGAAGTATCAGTTTACACGTCTACCAGCAATGGATGACGGTTCCACGAAACTACTTTTTAAGTGGACTTCAAAATCTGTAATGTTGCCAGTAGGGACTATTCCATCCTCTCATTGCTGTTAAAATCCTAACTGGAAATTAGGGATGATAGAAGGTATCTGCAATATCATCTTAGTGACTATCTCAGAGCCTCTATTTTAGATATCAGCACCAGACCTCACTTTTTAGTGTGGGGATTCCCATCACTAGTTGCATATTAGTATCACTATGGAGATTATATAAAGAATACTATGTCCTGGGTCTCACTGAATTTCTCACACACATTGTGTGTGCGTGCACATACATGTACGCTTCTAAAGGAACTGATGGAAATTGAAGGAGTCCATTCACATAATCACATCTTGAAGGGGTTGCTGGACTGATGACTATCCACCAAGCTCAATGTGCTGAATAACATGGAGGTTTTTTCAGGAAAACTTTGAGCACTGACTCCCTAGTATGTGAGGGCAGCCACCATAACCACCATGTTGATTGGCCCTACCCAGGTTCAGGGACGAAGAGAACCAAGAAATCACCTAGATAATCTAAGGCTTAAATACCAACTAATGAGAAAGGAGGGTGACTTTTTCTTGTATACTTTCCTCGTTTGTCCAAGTGTTCCATTTCTGTCCCCTAGAATTTTACTTTCTATTTCTCCCCTGCCTTTGGAAAACACCGTAAGGCATTTCCTCTTCTAACTCAAATGCTCCAGCCTGGCTGTTTCTGTTTCCTGCAGAATTGCTGGGCCCATTGCTGTTTTTGTTACCAGACAGACCTGACCCTATTGTCACTCCTGCTGGGCCCCACTGAGGTAGTGAATAATTCAAGCAAAGCATGCGTGTCACTTGACACATGGATGACATTGTGACATTGGTTTCCTCACCTCTCCCTTGCGTTATCCACACGGTTACTTTGCCAATGCAGATCTACCCACTAAAGTTACAAGAGAAATGGGTACAGTTACACACACTGATTTTATTTATAAGATTAACAGGTGACAGCAAATGAAATGAAATACAGTTATGTAAATTGCCCCTTCACAGTCTTATTTATCCAGTTGAGATATTTCTGTGAGAGAAGGGTATAGATGCCGGGTCCTTGAGGGTCTCCGCATCTCCCTGGAAGGCCAAAGGCAGTAACGCCTCTAAAAGTACCATCACATATCAAAGGGCTCCCAGAATCTCCCTGGAGGAACACAAGACGGGTAATGGAGATCAGCATGGAACACAATCACTAGCAGAATGGAAAAAGTTCCATTTAACATAAAACATTCAACGTGGAGTTAAAACCAACCTTGACTTAAATGAAAATTAGTGCTTTAAGTCTCAAAATGTTAGGGGCGCATGGGTGGCTCAGTCGCTTAAGTGTCCGACTTCAGGTCATCCTCTCATGGTTCGTGAGTTTGAGCCCCACGTTAGGCTCTGTGCTGACAGCTCAGAGCCTGGAGCCTGCTTCAGATTCTATGTCTCCCTCTCTCTCTGCCCCTCCCCTACTAACATTCTCTCTCTCAAAAATGGATAAACATTTTTTAAGAAGCCCAAAATGTTGGCAAATATTTTAGTATTCTAAAAATTGGCTTAATTTATTTATAAATCATTGAACATGAAATTAAACTTGTATTACTGTTCATGTTATCCACTAATTTTGAGACTGATTGTGCTTTAGCAGGAAAACCCTCCTGAGGCAGGCTTAGTTGGTTGAGCATCCAACTTTTGATTTTAGCTCAGGTCATGATCTCACGGTTCTTGCGTTCAAGCCCCATACTGGGCTCTGGGCTGACAATGTGGAGGCTGCTTGGGATTCTCTCACTAACTACCCCCCCACCAAGCCCCATCCCTCCCCTGCTTGTGCTCGTTCTCAAAATGGATAAGACAAACCCTTTGTTTGTCATTTTAAAAAATGTTTATTTATTTGTTGTGAGAGAGAGCAAAAATGAGAGGAGGAGGGGCAGAGAGAGGGAAAGAGAGATAATTCTGACAGAGGGCTCTGTCCTACAACCTGGAAATCATAACCTGAGCTGAAATCAAGAGTCAGACACTTAACCAACTGAGCCACCCAGAGGCCCCTGTCATTTTCTTAAAATGCTTAATAACTTAAGAGGTAAAATAGTCAAATGCAGATGGGATGTTGAGGCAAAGGGTAAACATCATGGGTTTTCTAGTTTCTCCAGCAGATTGTTTTCCTAAAGAGAACAAAACCAAAGCAACTTTTCCCTTGATTCTGTCAGATAGAAATTTCTCCCCCAAGTCTCTGTGAAGCATCTGACACTAGACGGGAGGTCTCAGAAGCCAGTGATCGCACTTCGAAGCTAAGGGACTTCACTAGCAGAGACCTTTCAGTTGGCCGTTGCTCAATGCTTTATGTGTCCTGTGCCATCCACTTGTGTGACCCTGTTTTCCCTCATGGAACTCTAGAATCAGCATATTTAAATGTTTTCAGATCTAGAGTCTGAAGTGGCCATTTCACTGCTCTGGCTTTAGGAAAGACTGGTGGTGCTGGACAGAGGGCCACTGAGGCACGTACATGGAGCTCTGCGAGCACCAGGCTCTGAGGGCCCAATCCCCTCCCAGCCATGTGAAGGCATCAACAATCCTTCCTTTTCAGGCAAAAACTAGACTTATGAGTGTATGAATTAAGGAACTATGTGCAAGCCTGGGACCCCTCCTGGGTAGGTCTATTCATGCAGTGCCTGAAATTTTCATCATTAGCACCTCAGGTTTGATTCATCCAACAGCCACTTCGGAGGGGTCTTGGGCATTGAGGGAACAGGAGAAGACGGCTAAGTTTTGACGGCAAAGGGTGGCTGTTGAGAGGGGGACAGGCACACTGGGACTCTGCCGTGGCTTTAGGGTGTTGCATATGGTTCCAAAGGCATGAAGGTTCTGGGTTCCTGGATTGCCAAAGTGGTGCCTGAAGGGAGGGGAGGGATGAGGGAAGACAAAGGACGAAAGCGCAAAGGTGCAGAAGACAAATGTCATCTTTTCCTGGGATTTGCCTAGCCTTGTCCCTCAAATCAAGCCATTCAGATTCTGCCCATGTTTAGACAAACTCATGGAAAGAGAAAAGATCTCTGGATCTCTCAGAGGCAACTCCTTTCTTCACAGGAGGCTCTACAGGGTCTTGGGACAGGTGAGAAATGATAAACTCAGCTAAAAGCTTTGTAGGGTGCCTTTTCTACTCCCGTCTTTCAGCAGAGCCCTGTTCCGTTGCTTCTCTGGGGACTGTGGTATGGATGCTTGCACATTCTCTGTTTGGGTCACGTGTGGGGATTGTTTCCTGGGGCTGGAGCTCAGCTCTAGGAAGCTGTGCAGTCCAGCCTGAGATCCTTAGTCAGGCTTGGGAATGACAGGCATTTCAGACTTGCTCTGGTAAATGGCAGCACAGTTTTGCAGGGAGTGCCGAGCTGGGAGAAAGGCTACTGGAGGCCCTAGACGAACCCTGACTTCAGCTCTCCTGAATGTTCCATATTGTCAAATTGAGATCTGTGTCTGTTCATATGAAAAATGAGAAAAAAATTGCTTCTCAGTTTTTTGGGTTTTTTTTTTGTAAAATCAAGATGTACTCGATCAACCCATGCCTTAGCAATAAACTTCTTTCTGATGAACAACTTATTTAAGCTGAGAACGTTAATTTGTTTGACTGGCATTTTATCAAACTTCTTTTTTAAAAAAATTTCTTAGTGTTTTTATTTATTTCTGAGAGAGAGAGAGAGAGAGACAGCACAAGCAGGGGAGGGTCAGAGAGAGAGGGAGACACAGAATCTGAAGCAGACTCCAGGTTCTGAGCTTGCTGTCAGCACAGAGCCTGACACGGGGCTCAAACCCACGAACTGTGAGATCATGACCTGAGTCGAAGTCAGATGCCTAACCGACTGAGCCACCCAGGCACCCATCAAACTTCTTTTTTAAACAAAGCACTAGGACCCTGCAGAAGCCATTGCCCTGACAAGACAAAGCATGATGTTATACGTTCTGTATCTGCATGAGTTACTCTCAATAGCTCAAATTTGGGATCTTATTTTACTTACATTGCATGAGTCTTTTCCACCCTTGAGGCTGCCAGCACAAATCATATTCAGTCCAATCACAGGATTATAATCATAGTGGTTTTGATCATTGCAGACTTTTCTGTTTATGACGGTGATGTTGACTTCTCTCAGAGTATCAGACTGAGGTGAGTTATTGTGAATGCTCCCCCAGCCTGCAACGTGACACATGGTTCCTGGTTTCACATCATCCCCCTTTATAGGAAGGAGGAGGATACTCACGTTTTTATTAATCTTTGCCTTTTTGGTCAGCTGTTAGAAGACAAACATGAAGACTTAACAAAATGAGGCAATTTAAATGGTCACATGCTAGCCCAACCTCCAAGGACCCCGTTACGTAGCTACAGTCTATAGCTATAGGGCACCGAGGGAAAAATTTCCATTTGGCAGCCAGACTGTAGGAGCTTCTATGACTTTTATGTACAGGTACATACCTGTACAAGTTTAAGATCACCCTCATGTGTTTCCTGGTCAAAGCATGGATAGGGAAACTCTTTCTTAACAAACATTATCTGCTTCTCTGGCTCCTTCTTGGTTATTGAGTGAGCTCCAAGAATGACCTGGGACTTTTTGTTCCTGAAAAGAGACACAATACTATTAACTGGATTCATTCTTTATATCAGTAGCAGAGCATGTTAAGTGATCAGTTTTACTGTCTCATTTGTAAATATACTTGCTGTGGAAATATTTGCTTGTGGCTCAGAAAGAAAAAAAAAGTGTACTTTGAAGAGTAAGAAGTACACTTTATCATTATTACCACCAGCTTCTTTATAACATGCTAAACTAAGTTCATTGAAAAACAAGTAACAAGAGAATTCCATAGCAACTAAGCCATATCTGGGATCGCATGGGTTGGGGCTTTAGTGCTGTGCCTCCTAAGTGACCTGAGCTGTGATAGAATTCAGGTTGCAGAATACTGGAACACAAAGTTCTCAGGGGTCTAGACGCAGAAGCAAAAGGCACCTGATAGTTTAGAGAAATGCACTGGAAGGATCTTTGTAAGGCTTAGGTTTGTAACAAATGGGAAAATTTCTAGAAATATGATTGCCCAATGAAGGACCCTGTTTGCATGGCATTGAGTGTGTGTATATTGGGGTGGGAGATCGTGACCTGAAGGAGGGGCCCAGGGTTCTTTTTTTTACTCCATGCTAAAGGTTCTTTGGTTAATAAAATTGAAATACTTAGGGGGTGCCTTGCTGGCTTAGTCAGTAGAGCATGCGACTCTTGATCTCAGGGTCATGAGTTGAAGTCTCATGTTGGATGTGGAGCCTATTTAAAAAAATATTTTCTGGGGGCGCCTGGGTGGCTCAGTCTGTTAAGTCTCCGACTTTGGCTCAGGTCATGATCTCAAGGTTCGTGGGTTCGAGCCCCCGCATCGGACTCTGTGCTGACTGCCAGCTCAGAGCCTGGAGCCTGCTTCAGATTCTGTATCTCTCTCTCTCTCTCTGACCCTCCCCTGCTCACGCTCTTTCTCTCTCCTAGAAATAAATAAAAAATATTAAAAAAAAAAAAACCACACAGGTGAATGGATTAAAAAAAAAAAGATGTGGCCTATATACACAATGGATTCTTCTCTAGTCAGGATAAAGGTGGATATCCTATCTTTTTTATTTCTCAGAAATAAATAAAACATTAAAAAAGTTTAACAAAAAAATAAAAAAATATTCTCTGGCGTATTAATAGTTAAGGTTAGCGTCATTCACAACCTATACCAAACAGATAGTTCCAGTGTTTTTTTCTCCCATTACACACTATTTTTCCATTACACACAATTTTCTTCCATTCCATCAGCTGATGTGAGTTTCACCTAAGAGACTAGAACCGTATTTTCAGTAGAGCACACTTTGAAGATGAAATGTTCCATCCAAGTGCACTGTCCCATGTGGTAGCCACTAGCCACATGTGGCTATGGAGAACTTGAAATGTGGCTAGGGCCACCAAGGAACTAAATTTGTAATTTTATTTAACTTTAATTTAAATTCATAGAGCCACATGTAAATTTACATAACCAATATGACAGTGGCTCTCTATCACAATGGACCGTGCAGGTTTACAGGTTTGATTTAGAGAATGGAGGAAAAACCAAGCCTGGAAGACGTCTGAAGGTAGTAGTAGCAGGAGTTAAGAGATGGCTGAGGTGTGAGAGAAGTTCACTAGGGGAACAGGAAGGTATTAGAAGCAAGCCTTCTCTATTTGACTGTTGTGCTCAGGCTCCTGAGGGGACACTTTAGTTGTACCCTTCTAGACTATGGCTCATTCTCTCGAGTCATGAAGTCAAGACTAGAAGCAAAGCCCTGCAGCAGCTGGCACCAGCAGCTCTAGAGAAGTCCTGCATGAAATGTGTGGGTGCTCCCTGTGGACTCCCCATCGGTCTGCTTCTGTGCGGCTGAGTCTGGGCTTAACTCCCTGCTGGGGTAGAGCAATTTCCCACAGACCTAAGTGAAATGAAGATATACATGAACTTCCTGTGGTTTTAGTGAGATTTGTTCTCTTTGTTAAGAGTCCCCCAAATGAACATATCTCCCCAAGCATTTTTTAAAACTCGAGCACTTACAGGGTACAGTGAGCTGCAGTCAATACCCAGTTTCTTGTAATCAGAGCCCCAGCACAGATGTTTTCTCCTTTAAGTAGCACCATGTAGGGTCTTGAATGAGGAGTCACTTGATATCCTCCAATAATTTTTACACAGAAATCTGTGAAAAAGGAAAAGGCAACTCATGTCAGTGCCCACCCCAAAGAGCTCTACCTCAAGCCATGTTTCCAAGACCAGACAAACTCTTCCTGCTTGGAGAAGAGACAGAGATGAGAGCACCTTCCCCCTCATCCCATGCAGGTGTTCAGACGCCTGAAAGTAAAATCCATTCCTGTTGGACTCCCTGAGAGGGCCCTGCTCGGGCACCCACACGAGCCATGCCACTGGAAGTTCCAGGGATTATCAGGCTGGAAATCTGTCACAACCACTGACCTCAGGCCCCGGGGCTTGCAAAGGGCAGAGAGCTGTGCACCGGTCGTGCTTCAGTAACAGTTATGACAGGAGATGCTAGTGACGATATGCATTCCTCCCTCCTCCCTTCTGGCTGAGTATTAATCTGGGGAAGTGCAAAAGCTTTTAGAAGCCTGAGAACTGCCCTGTTCACCTCAGGCCCTTGCATAAAAACCACAGGTTACAAACTGATATGGTACCATTTAGCTGTGCCCTCCCTTATACGTTCTTTGGTCACTGGGAGATCTCTGTTTGTTGAAATGTGTACTGTCCTCATTCATAAGTTGAGAGAATAATATCTATTGCACCCGAGGCTCCCCTTCAACCTGCAGACTGAAACACGGGGTTTCATTGAAGGCCTTTTCCAATGAGGTAGGAGAAGGGAAGAGGGAAGATGCTATAAGGAGAGAATGGTGCCTTAGTCAAAATTCCAAGACTGTAGAGCCGGAGTATAGTTTCACTATTAGAGAACAGGGGACCTACACACAAGGCGCACGATCCATGCTGGTTTAGGGACTGTGCGTCTTTGTGATCTACTCTGAGTCCTCCACCTTCCCCCATCAGATGTTCTTAGATTCTCCCAAAATATGTCTCCTGACTACTGACTGAGTCGCATCGTTTCTTAAAAAGGGCACAGGGCCTGTTACTCCATTTATAAAGTGAACTCACTGCCCAATCCACAATAAGATACAAGTAATGAGAGAGAGAAGGGGAAGAGAGCGACCCGAATGGCTCTCGCTTCCAGAAGTGTGTTGGGAAGGGGAAATCCTAGGCTCTAGAAGTTAAAAGATAAGAAACTTAGAGGAATGCAGAGAACTTCACCCACACCTCAAAATTTCCTTAGGTGAGTCATAGATGTAAAGATTTCAAAAGGTGTGTCTTTAAACCTTCTGGGCCGCAGAAATCAGTCAGTAGGATGCTTCATTTTTCAGGGTCCCCTGTTTGGTGCGCACATACACCAGCCTCAGAAAAGAAGTCAACATCTCCTGCTACCAACCACTCCTATAAGGCTGAGGAGTAGGGTTTAGAGCAAGGGAGAAGTTTTGGAAACTAGTAGCTCTTGGTCTCCACCCAGAACCAAAATGAATGAGAATCTCTGGAGCTGGCGCTGGGTGCTAGCATTGTTTAAAAAGCCCTCCAGAGTATTTTAATGTGTGGGAGGGTTCAGACTGCTGGTCTAGAGTATCAAGTCCTGATGTGCGGTGTCTATTCCCTTTACCGGCCCACAGTGCTCTCTCTGACCACAGGAAACAAGGCAGAGTAGAGCAAGCCCTTGTTTCCTTTGAAGAAAAGATTTATGATTGGATTTTTCATCTGCTCTGTTTTCGCTGTTGTCGAGGATTTAACATGTCTGAACACAGTTATACTATGCCTTGCTTATCCTATCTTACCCTTTCATCCCCAAAATGCTGCAATCTTGTTATTTTAAAATTTTTCTTCTCATTTTCCGGTGCAAGTTAAACCACAGAACGTCCTTGGAAATTCCTGGTGAGACAGGTTTTCCATCCGCCCCTGCCCACCATTCGTACCTCTAGAAGCTGATGGACCCAGAGAGAAACACATGGCTGGTCCTTACTTGTCACCATAGTTCTGGCAGCCCCAGAGCAGTCCTCACTTTCTTGAAGGTTTGCAAGGAAAACCTAAAGCCACCCGGGGGCTATAACCTGTCTTGTGACAATGCCGTGAGTCTCACAGCATTTCTAACTGATGCCTGTGCAGCTCACATAAAACCAGGCAGGTTGGTTTCTAGTTGATGTATGAAAGAATGAGCTTAATACAAAATATCATAGACCAAAGCTCTCTCTTCCAAAAAGTCATCATGGGGACATTCTCAGGGACACATTAGCCTAGAGAAATGATAGAATTTCTAATCATTCCTAATTTGTTTTGGGTAACTAAGTCAGGTTTTTACATTTTATTTAAAACTATCAATGCATTGGGGCGCCTGAGTGGCTCAGTCTGTTGAGCATCTGACTTCAGCTCAGATCATAACCTCACAGATCGTGAGTTCGAGCCCCACATCAGCCTCCCTCATGTCAGCACGGAGCCTGCTTTGGATCCACTGACTTTCTCTCTCTCTCTCTCAAAAACGAATAAAACATTAAAACACTACCTATGCATTTTCTACAGAAAGAAAGGCTGAACACCACTAAGCCTTTCCAGAAAGGTACTATTAAATAAATAGCACCCTCTTAACCCAAGAGGTTTTGCTTTTTTTTTTTTTTTTTTTTAATTTGGCTGTTTTAAAAATTTGGCCTCTTTTGGGTAATTTTCAAGGTATAAATTGGCAGTAATAAGCACGGTGGTTCTATTATTTTTTGGTGAAGAAATTTTAAAGAGGAAAGAAGGATGTTTCTCCTTCTAAAATAAAGATCCAGAATCCAAGAAAGAATGTTAAAGCTTGAGGAACAAAAAACCTGCTCTTACGCTTAGCTAACATTGCCTCCAGTTCACTGAAAGCCTGCTCCACTTTGCTTAATGGTTATAATGGAAATGAGGAGAATCAGTCTTACCTCCAGGAATTAGCAGGAGAAAAATGGCAACGGAGAGGGAGGATGCCAGAAACGGACAGGAGTTCCTCATTGTGGCTGGTATCCCCACATCAAGTCAGTCACCATGAAAATCTGTGTTAGTTCTTTACCCACTCTATATATTGAGGGTACAAAGGATGTGGTTTTCTTCTCATTTGTAAGTTGAGCAGTAAGAAATGAAAGAGGACTGAGAACAGTGAATAATTGCTCCTCACCATTGGGCACACCCTCCATGCCCATGCTTCGCTGGGACTGCAGAGGGAGAGGATGGTAATTCTAAAGTGTGGATGGGGTGAGAGGACTTTGTTGCCCTCTGACCATCCTATACAAGGAGAGACTTTAAACCGTCTCAGCAGAAGTTTTGAGGACTTTAGCTTTCATCAACAGCAACACTATCTTCTGTATCCACTAATGGCATCTGTTAAGACTTAAATTAGAGTTTTGAAAAGTGTCCTAAAAATTGGTCACCAACTATAGTTTTTCTAGTAATCGCTGTGGGTTATGTAAGGATTAAAAGTCCAAGGCCAGGTAGAGATGCAGGAGGGAGTCTTATTTATTAGTAAGCTCCTGCCTAGATTTTCCTGCCCCATTTTGTGGAGGATAATTTACTGGGCTCTGCTGTGAAGTCTGTGGCAGGTATGGAGACAGAGGAGGAGGAGGAGGAGGAGGTGTTGGCTCTTTCCAGTCCTCTGTGCTTC
Source organism: Hyaena hyaena (assembly GCF_003009895.1). NCBI lineage: Eukaryota > Metazoa > Chordata > Mammalia > Carnivora > Hyaenidae > Hyaena > Hyaena hyaena. The sequence goes on from NW_024080875.1 coordinate 1,902,648, forward strand.
CCCTGATTGTTTGATTACACAACTTCAGATAAAAGAAAGATACTGAGTTTTTCCTTCCCTCGCTCCCTCTTTCCTTCTCCCCTGCCCCACACCCTTCCTTTTCTCCCTTCCCCCTTTTCTCTCCCTTTCGTCCTTCTTTCTGGATTTAGCTAAAGAAGGAAAATGGTAGTCAGACGTGGCTACTTTGTTCTAATATATTTAATTTTTTTCATGTTTATTTATTTTTGAGAGAGCGAGCGAGCAAGCAGGGGAGGGGCAGAGAGAGAGAGAGGGAGACAAAATATCTGAAACAGGCTCCAGGCTCTGAGCTGTCAGCATAGCCAGATGTGGAGCCTGAACCCCTGAACTGTGAGATCATGATCTGAGCTGAAGACAGATGCGCCTCATTTTTGTTCTAGTATTGAGGAATGTCTTTAAGAAAGATGAACTTCAGTCCCTCAAGAAACAATTTTGAGTATTCTTTCTATGAGAAATGTCTTATTCTCTCTTTTTGAGCTGAAAATGTAGTCTTTATTATAATACATATGGCCATATGTTCTTTCAGGGTATTTGGTGTTACACTAACCATCCCCAGAGTTAATGTGCTGATAACCTAGTGGTTACTTTTTCAGAAATCACATGACCTTATAAGGGAGCCCCACTGAGACCCCGAGGTTTCCTTTCCCCCAGATAATACTAGTGCATTAAAGGTTCATCATTTTCAGTAACAGCAATGGGATACCCAGCTTCTGGTTCTGGCAAATAATTTTAATGCAGACTTAAAAAACAGTCAGGTCTTGATCGCCTGTAGCTACAGAAAGATTTCTTTTTAAAAAAATTTTTTTAAAAAATGTTTATTTCTGAGAGAGAGAGAGAGAGAGAGAGAGACAGCGTGAGCAGGTGAGGGTCAGAGAGAGAGAGAGAGACACAGAATCTGAAACAGGTCCCAGACTCTGAGCTAGCTGTCAGCACAGTTCGACGTGGGGCTTGAACCCACGAACCGTGACATCATGACCTGAGCCTAAGTCAAAGTCGGACGATTAACTGACTAAGCCACCCAGGTGCTGCAATACAGAAAGTTTTCTAAAGGAAACAGAGACAATTCTGTTCTTTTTATGTGAATGTGGTTGCTACTCCCCCATTCTGTTAACTTTTAAGAGCTTTACGAAATACAATTTACATACCATTAAGTTTACCCATTTAAAATTTATAATTCAGTGTCTTTTAGTATATCTGCTGAGTTGTGCAACCATCACCATAACTCATTCTAGCACATCATTCTTCAAAGAAGAATGATATCAAAGAATCACATCTAGCTTCATCATTCTCCAAAGAAGCTTTGAACCCATTAACAATCACTCCCCATTGATCTCCTTCCTCCACACCCCCGCCCTAGACAACTCCTATTCCAATTTTTGTCTCCATTGGCTTGCCTAGTCTGGACATTTCATATACAAACAACTGTAGAATATATGGTCTTTTATGACTTTTAAAAAATGTTTCTTTTGAGAGAGAGAGAGGAAAGCATGAGTCGGGGAGGGGAGCAGAGTGAGATAGAGTAAGACAGACAGACAGACAGACAGACATAGAGACACACAGAGAGACTGAATCCCAAGCAGGCTCCACTCTGTCAGGGCAGAGCCCAATGCATGGTTTGATCCCATGAACTGTGACATTATGACCTGAGCCAAAATCAAGAGTCAGATGCCCAACCAACTGAGCCACCCAGACCCCCTCTGAATTCTTTCACTTACCATAATGGTTTTGAACTTCATATTGTAACATGTATCAGTATTTCATTCACTTTTATTGCCAATAATATTCCATTACATGGGTATACCACATTTTATTAATCCTTTCATTAGCTGATGAATATTGGGCTATTTCCACTTTTTACTTATTATGATCAATGCTGCTATAAACATTTAGGTATCCATTTTTTTAAAGCTTTATTTTTTTTTTAATGTTTTATTTATTTCTGAGAGAGAGACAGCACGAGCAGGGGAGGGTCAGAGAGAGGAAGATAGAGAATCTGAAACAGACTCCAGGCTCTGAGCTAGCTGTCAGCACAGAGCCCAGTGCGACGCTCGAACCCATGAACTGTGTGATCATGACCTAAGCCGAAGTCAGATGCTTAACTGACTGAGCCACCCAGGCGCCCCTAGGTATCCATTTTGGTATGGATATGTTTTCATTTTGGGGGTATATACCTATGCGTGAGATTACTGGGCTATATGTTTACTCTATGTTTCACTCTTTGAGGAACTTCTCAACTGTTTTCTAAAGTAGCTGCACCATTTTACATTTCCTTTAACATTGTATGAAGGTTCCAATCTTCAACATTGTAGAAGGCTTCTGTATCACTGCCAATACTTGTTGTTGCTTGACAATTGCTGTTATAGTGGGTGTGAAGCAGAAGCCCCTGTGGTTTTGATTGTCGCTTCCTTAATAACTACGAGCTTCTTTTCATGTGCTTACTAGTCATTTATTTATCTTTTTTGGAGAGATGTCTATTCAAATATTTTGCTTTTTCAAAAAAGAATGGGTTGTCTTTTTATTATTGAATTTTAAGCGATCTTTATATATCCTGGACATGGTTCCCTTATAAGACATATGATTTGTAAATATTTCCTCCTACCCTAGGGCTTGTCTTTTACTTTTCTTGATGGTGTTTTTTAAAGCACAAAAGTTTCGAGTGCTAACCAACCTCTTTAGTGTCTTTGCTGTCACATCTAAGAAATCACATCCTCTTTCATCTCAAAGCACAATTTACAGGTAGAAGATAATGATTAGACAGGAATATGTAACTCCTCTCACTCCCACCCTGAATGTGAAATTGTATTTCCTTCCAGTGAGATTTTCCCTTTCTTACCTAGAGTTGTCTTCATCAAAGGAACTGAACCAGTCCCCAGAATCAGCAATCTAGAAATAATAAACACTCACAAATTATTCATCATTATCCCTCTTTTTTCAGAATCTGGTCTGGGTCACTTGCACGTTTTCTGGTCTACCAATGTGACATTGACTTCTTTCAAGGTATTCAAAATTGTGCGTGAGCCTCTTTTGGCGCTTTCCCATTCTGCTGCATGACACTGGGTGTAAGGTGTGAACTCTTCTATTTTTTGTAGATTAAGTATTTCTACAGGTTTGGTTATAGTAACTTTACCTTCCAGCAAGAAGACAGAGAGAAGATGCAGTTTCAAGCAAAGAAAAGAGTAACAACTCAGAAAACAGCTCTGATTAAAATAGGTCTTGCTTATTTAATATGTTCTAACAAAAGACATGGCCAAAGACACGTTCTGGCCTAACTGACAATCCACAATTGATTTTTAAAAAGTCACAGCATAGGACAGGTGTGTTATGCTAGGCTAGTCTAGGTTAACTTGAGTTCGGTTGGCCATTTAGCGATAAAACTATATTGGTGGTAGATGATAGCTCTGTGTTTGAAAAGCTGTAGTGGAGAACTCAGTCATTATTCACATGATCTGAGGTTTGTGAAGTGACTGGTAATGAGACCAATGGAAGAAAACCAGGGCTCCCGGTGCAGTCGGGCAGGGTGGAAAGGGCCCAGAGTTAGTGGAAATGTGGCTTCTTCACTTCTGAGCTTGTGCAAGCCAGCCTGAGGGGCTCACCCACACTCCATTCTTTTCTTTCATTCGCCAAGCCCTCTTGTTGGCTTACCATTTTGCTCTCTTTTCAAAACATCAAGGCAAGGAAAGTAAGAGTATGATCAAGACTGAATACACAGTAGAGGGAGTTCTAGTTCTTTTTATCTTTCCATCATGCCTCAAGCTCAGTTTCAAACCGCTGAGGATCTAGGTCTTATGAACCTTGTAAAAACAGAGGACAGCAAGAGTAGCGGCCACTGCCACATTCTCATCATTGCACTGCTTTCAGCTCTCGCTTCCTGCTTCCTCAGGGGCTCCTCTGATTAGATGGTGCTCCCAGGCCCATCCTGCTAACATTTAGAAGCTGAGACAGACACAAGGGAAAGCCTTTCCATAGAACATGGCGTCAGATGCCCACATGCACCTTCTTTCCTTCTCTCCCACTCACGTTTCCTCACAGCCTTCATGCTTGTTATCTGCTTGGATGGACAAGGGGGGAGAACTTTTTTTTAGATGCTCTTTTTTGAGAGAGAGAGCGAGTACGAGCAGGGGAGGGGCAGAGAGAGAGGGAGACCCAGAATGTGAAGCAGGCTCTAGGCTCCAGCTGTCAGCACAAAGCCTGACAAGGGCTCAAACCCACGGACTGTGAGATCATGATCTGAGCCAAAGTCAGACTCTTAACTGACTGAGCCACCCAGGTGCCCCAAAGAGGAAGAAAAATTCTTAAAGAGACTTTTGATCTTGATGAATGGATTCCAGTTGGAGTCTGAGAAACATCTATTTGTAAGGCACAGTCTTCTCAAGCTCTCTTGCGCTTAAGTACACAGAAGAGCAATGAGCACGCCGTTATGTTGAACCCTGAAAGGGTAACCATGTTGAACTCCTCACACCCTCTTTATGGTTTCTCTAGCAACATCACCTTACTGGCCACAGTTGGCAGAGGTGAGAGGGAGGCTTCCTGACTTTATTCTAAGAACACACCCCCCCCCCCACCTCCCCTGCTCTTCCCCCTTCCTTACAAAGATAAGGATTGTAGGTCCTGAAGAAAACCTAACTACTTCTACTACTTGCTCGAAACTGGAGTCCAAAATCTCTAGCCTTCTCTTGATTATCCTTGCCACTGTCTGGATTCCCTTATTCCAAATTATTTGCGAAATACTTATTCAGGGCCTATCATGAACCAGTGTTAGAGGACAAAGACAAAAATACCCATTTTCTGGAACTCACTTTCCAGGGAAGGGGGCAGATAAACAAAACACCGTCTAAAGTATATGGAATGTAAATGCTATGAAGAAAGAGGCAGTGGGAAAGTAAGTCAGGGGAGGGAGCTGCCTTTCAATGCCCAGGAGGCTGGATGGGGATTAGAGTATGGGGAGGAGGGGTGACCTTGGGGGGGTCATGATATAAGTAATGGAGGGACAAGGAGTATGGGAGCAGAGCTCTGGGGCCCTGTCTTTACTCTTGAGTTGGAGGGTGTGTGGATCCCCAGAGCTTCCCCTTAACTCCTGCTGGGGAAGTTCCTTATCAGCCCCCTTAGGACTAGTGTGAACCTTCTTTCTATTCACACTCTGCCTCCCATCCCTCCCTCCTTTCTGTAGTGCACCTTGTGCAGGACAGCCAGATACTCACTCTAAACAGAAGTCAGATCACATCAATGTCTGGCTTAAAAGACTTGACCCTTCTCTTCCCTCTAAAATTCAAACTTCTTACCATGGTTTGTAATGCTTGGCTCCAGGGGCCTCTGTCCTGTGTCCCCTCTCTCTCAAATCTCATGAGAACTCTTTTTTTTCCCCCACTGGCTCCAAATGAGTTTTCCAGAAAGACTACTTATACATGCTGTTCTTCCTGCCTGCAAGCTCCTTCCCTTTTTCCTGCTTATTCCTGTATCTTCTCTACGAAGACTTCCTTGACCTCCTTCTTGGTTATCTATGTCACTGATGAGAAAAAAATCAGGGCTGTTCATTTATTTTGTTTCTCCCACTAGACTTGACTGCCTTGAGGGCAGGACCTCAGTACTGTTTATCTTCCCAGGAAGAGAAAAGCAGACTCACCCTCCTAGTTGGACCCCGATTTTTCCTGCTGATCATAAACGTTCTCAAAGACCACCAATATCAGACCAGGCAAGAAAGCTCTGGAGTCAAGTCTGAGCAAAGGCAAAAACAAAAACAAAAAATGAGGTCACTTGAGTATACCCCAAAACTGACCAAACACCCTTGAGTCATTGCTACTTCTTTAAAACAATCTCTCTCCATTTTTTTCCGCCCTCTAGGTAAGTGAGATTCCCAGTCAGAGAATAGCTCCATTTCTTGACAATTTTCAGTTTAGAGCTAACCCCTAGCCTTGAGCCCTCCCCCAAACTGCCTGACACAAGCCCAAATCCTATGATAAGCTCCATCCAACACCCTCTTACTAAGCCACCTTGTAGGTCCTCATGGTGTGTGGTGTCTCTTGCTGATCAAGTTTCAATAAACCCAATTTATTGACTGTAGTCAATAAATCACCAGTTTGGATTCCCAGGTCCTGTCACATTAGGACTTTTCTCAGTATCTGTTTAACTGAACTGAATTTCAAGAGGGGGAACATCTGTAGCAATAGTGCTGGGTCACAGCTGTGATTCGTACCCATACTCTGGCATTAGCCGACCAGGGTAGCCCAGACTCTACTGTGACAACTCCTCAGAACAACGTGACCCATAAAACGCAGTCATGGAGAAAAGCAGTACACAAAACTATATAATGATTAATAAATGGTTAATACAGTTCTAAGAAAATACCCATTGTAATGTCTCTTTGGGAAAGCCGTTGATTTATGACACAGGAGCTGGGTAGCCTGGAAGGCCTGGCCCGCCCTGGGCAGAACGCCGCTTGCTTCTTTTGTGCTGACTTTGCTTTCTCAGAGACCACCTGTTCAGATGAAACTTACTGATTATGCCTGATCAACCATCATGTACCTGCCTGAGCAAGTTCTGTTTTTCTCATGAAATCACTCTCTGATCACTAAAAACAACCTTGGCATCTTGCAATAATTACCTATCATATTCTCAATAAATATAGGACTGCGGAGTTGTTCGGGGCCACGGTCGTTCTAAGCTGTTGTCCCCTGCTCCCTTTCTCTCTTACAGCTGACTTGTTTGTGCCTAATTCTTCTCCCGAGTGCTGTTATGGAAAGTGGCATCTAGTTTGTGAACCTAATAATGGATAAGTTGGGAAAGGTGGGCACAAGCATTTCTTGATTTTCTGGACACACTTTACAACAAGTGGCCTATTTTTTTTAATGTTTTTTTTTTTATTTATTTCTAGGAGAGAGAGAGAGAGACAGCGTGAGCGGGGGAGGGCCAGAGAGAGAGGGAGTCACAGACTGAAACAGGCTCCAGGCTCCGAGCTGGCAGTCAGCACAGAGCCCGACGCGGGGCTTGAACCCACGAACCGCTAGATCATGACCCAAGCGAAAGTCGGACGCTTAACCGACTAAGCCACCCAGGCGCCCCACAAGTGGCCTATTTTTAATTAAGTGTGACAGTGGTTAGCTTCATTTATAGCATACGTTGTTCCTGCTTGATACATTCTCATTTGACACAACAGTATAATAATGCAAATCTGTTTGGATCTTCTTGGTGAGAAGCTAGTTTTTAAGTCTCTTCTTTTTATTCATGCAATTTGTGCTAAAGTGAACAGGGAACTAATAGGTCTCATTACCAACAGGAGGTACTAATGGAGAAAATAGCAGCCTATCCACATGATAACCATTCTGGCTTTCAAATCACAATTAGGAAACACACAAGTTTGAACCAAAGCAAGTAGCTATTTTTTAACATCTAACAGTCAAATACCAGCCATTTTCTATGGTTCAACCCAATACATAGGAACATGGGGTAAACACTAATTGTACAGTAGTAAATCACTTGTAATCAGAGGACACATAATTTGCTCGACCTTGCTAAACATGCTTATGAAAAAGCCTCTAACAAAATATAGCAGAATAGTAACAGTGATTGTGAGGGTTTGATAATATTGGAACACTATGGTTACCTTTCCTGTTTTTCAAAATTTTAATAATGTTGCTATTTAGAGTGAAAAAAACATTTTTAAAATATGTGAAAATGGTCATGCATTTCACTTATTGGATAGGATCTGGTCTTTGCTTATAGAGATAAATATTGTAATATTATAGGTATAAAAATTAAAAGATATGATATAGGTATTAAAAGATACAGTAAGTATTAAAAATATTATAACAAAATAACACTGAATGTGCTTGCTCACTTTTTTCTCCAGCCTTATTTTTGGTTTTGGATTTGAGTGTCATTTTACAACCCGCCCTCCCTCACTCCCCAAAGTGCCTTGAGAAAGAGAGGTGCTCAGAATACTAACAGGTCACCGTGACTGGTTGTCAACACCCAGTTTTCTTTGATTAAAGCTCCTACACAAATTCCCAGCCCTTTAAGCCCTGTAAGTGTCTTACTGTAAGGTAGTATTTCGGGTCCTCGTATAACCCCTCCCAGGATTCTGGAAACACTGCAAGTGATCCAGAGGGAAATCCTATCTTTCCCCGAGCCACACCGCTCTGAAAAATTTGGCTAAGACGAACTTGTTTACCGTGAACACAGTCGTGCACTCCGCGTCAGGAAGAGAAGGTCAAAGCACTGCAGACCCTGCGGGAAGGTCGCTGCTGGTCTCTGTAATTAACATCTGTAATTAACATCCCCTGCGGCGCTCACACCCTTGAGAGTGTTTTCTCACGATGAATGCAGTACTCTGTATTCAGGTGAATTTTATTTTAAGCAAACTTTCCTATTGTATTTAGGTTTTTAAATTATTTTTTTCCTGCCACTTGTCTAAGTTGATTTCTCTGTTTTGCAATTGCTATATGGCAAACATGAGATATACATAGAAATGCTTTTTTTTTTCCCCTTAAGTAATGGTTCTCCCTAACTCTAGTGTCATAATAGCCGCTCAAGAGGGCGTACCTGGGGGCGGGGGGTGGCTCCCGCGGTTAAGCGTCCGACTTCGGCTCAGGTCATGATCTCAAGGTTCGTGGGTTCGAGCCCCGCGTCTGGACCTGTGCTGATCAGCCAGCTCAGAGCCTGGAGCCTGTTTCAGATTCTTTATCTCCCTCTCTCTCTGACCCTCCCCTGTTCATGCTGTCTCTCTCTCTCTCTCTCTCAGAAATAAATTAAAAAAAAAAAAAGAGTGCGTACTTAAAACACAGGTTATTTAGGCCCGCTGCCAGGACCCTGTTCAGAGTCCTACAGGGGGAATCCTTGGAACCTGCATTTTAAGTAAACACCTGAGGTAATCTCCAGAGAAGTTCTGATTTATAAGGTTGTGACCAAGTCTTAAAAATCAGTGAGTTACTGAAGAGCCAAAAATTAAGTCCTCCATTAAGAGAAACCTCGGGCTGCACGTAGCCCCAGTCCCAGCTCCAGGAAAAGCCTCAGACTGTTCAAGGCTAAAGCCATCCTCGGACTGCCCTCAGATCAGCTAATCAAAAAGAAAAAGAAACATTCCTGTGGTCTGAGTCAAGGCTGGGAACTGCAGATAGAAACTAGCCAATTTCTCACCGCTTGCCTGAACCCCACGTGGGCCCTTTGAAGTCACCTCATAATTGGTCATTTTCAAAGGATTCTCAAAAGTCATGACTGGGTCCCACCAAAAGTAATGAACACCTCACAGACACTGAATGGTCAAAGCTGTAATTGTAATTGGTGCTTATGTGATGATGCTACATGTACTGTAACACCCCCATCCCTTACTCCTTAAAAACCCTATTCGCTATTGTTCTTGGCTTCACCTTGCTGCCATGACACCAGTAGGTGGGTGAGCCCCTGCTCGAGCTTGTAATAAAGACCCTTTTGTATTTGCATCGGTGCCAGCTCCTTGGAGGTCTCTGGGACTTGCGATTAGGACACAACATTACCCTACTTTAACTTCTTTATGCAGAGGGCATTTTACTAGCTCACCATGTGATTGTAGGTGTGAATAGTTAGCTGGGAGGACAGTGTGATTAGAGGCTAGAGGGCTGGAATGGGGTGGCCCAAGGCTGCGGTGCTCTTGGCAGGACACCCACCACTTGACTCTGGGTCCCAAACAAACCTCCTGCTCCTTCTTTGCACGAGGCACAATTCTCCACCCTCTGATCCAGCAGCTAGGATATTGAGAGCCAAAAAAATAAATTAAAAAAAAAAGGATATTGAGAGCCTGCTAAGATTGTTATAGTTGAAAAAATGCCTTATTAGTTAGATGGGTACCTGTGTATACACAGGCTCCTTTTCATCTTAACGCCTGAAAAAGAAAAAGTAACCTTTTGGGGGATTGATTACATCCTGGGTATTTTGGCTGGACACAGAGGGTTCATGGGGAGACTAAGCTTCCTTCCTTCTTCCTCCTTCCACCTCCCTCCTTCTAGGTAATTCCTGGGCATGGAGAGGTTCTCAGTATGGCTGGAGAATTCACGTTGTGCCCCATGAAGCTCTGAGTGATTTATAAAGAACTAAAACTCTCTGCCTTCGTTTCGTGAGCCTCACTTTAGCTTAGCTCACTGAGCCATCTGGCTCTGCACTGAACATGATGGTACACCTTAAACATAATAAAGCTGTAGGTTTTCGGCAGCTTTTATTTATCTTTCTCTTCCCCCCTTCTTTGTTATGATATATACAGAAAACTAGGTAAGGTAGATGAGCTAAAATAGGGGTGGGGCTATAAAATATATGTTGTAGCCCAACAACACATGTTGATTAATGTCTCCAGTAGGGAAAGACAAAACAAATTCGTTGAGTACACTTTTGCTTATACTTCTAATTCCAGAGGCTGAAATCACAGCAGGACCTTTTCTGGTGAGAAATTGACATATTATTTCTTTTCTTTTTTTTTTTGTCTGTGTCTTATTCCACAACTATTTTTGGATGACTTCTGCAAGGGGAATAAAACATAGCTCTTACCTTCAAAGAGATGAGTAGTAGAAAGATACAGAAGACAAAGCTGTGGACAAATACACAAATGATCACAATGCTAGACAGTGTGCTGAGTGCCTTGGGATTGTAAACAAGGGATGGAAAGAATTCAGAGACACAGCAACTACTATTGGTAGAGAGCCTGGAAGGTCTTCAGAAAGAATGCAGATTTACTTATTTATTTCTGAGGGAGATTGAAAGCAGCACAAGATGTCAGCAGGCGGGGCTGGAGTAGACTTCCAGTTCAGGTAGAAGTAATGAAAAGGAAGACAGTCAGGGATTATGAGACTGACACAGGTTGCTTACAGAGAACTGGTAAGCAGAGCTTAATGCTTTATCATGTTTAAATGCCTTTAGAATCCAGGTGTGACACGTATCTAGAAGCCAGTGCTTAAAATGAAAACTGTTAGCAATATGATATTTTTAAAGCCTAAACTTGACTTGCTATTGTTCTTTTAATTGTTCGGTTTCAGTTTTTAAAATTTTTTTTAATGTCTATTTTATTTTTGAGAGAGAGAGAGAGAGTGAGCTGGGGAGAGGCAGAGTGAGAGTGAGAGAGAAAGAGAGAGAGATAGAGACAGAATCTGAAGCAGGCTCCAGGCTCTGAGCTGTCAGCACAGAGGCCAACGTGGGGCTCAAACTCACCAAATGTGAGAACACGACCTGAGCTGAAGCTGGACGCTTAACCGACTGAGCCACCCAGGCGCCCCAGGTTTAGTTTTGTATAACTTCTACAGTTTCCCATGATATCTTTGGATAATGGTATCTTGAACTTTTTAAAAAAAAAATTTTTTTTTTTTAATGTTTTATTTCTAGGAGAGAGAGAGAGACAGCGTGAGCAGGGGAGGGTCAGAGAGAGAAGGAGACACAGACTCTGAAACAGGCTCTAGGCTCTGAGCTGGCAGTCAGCACAGAGCCCGATGCGGGGCTCGAACCCACGAACCGCGAGATCATGACCCAAGCGAAAGTCGGTCGCTTAACCGACTAAGCCACCCAGGCGCCCCAAGTCTCTTTTTTTAAAGCTCAAAAAGCAAAAAGATTAAAGACTGGACCTTTTGTCAAAATGATGAGAGTGGGGAAAAATCCCATTTTCCCATTTCTGCCATTCCTGTTCTGTTCATTTCCTTCTACAGGCTGCATTGTCTCAGTCTGAGGTTGGATATTGTATTATTGGTGTTAAAAATCTCACAACATTCCCTGGCAAGATTATAATTTGGACTGATAGTTTATAAATTATGTTAAAGAAAACAAATCAACAACTATACTGCTACTAATAAAAAACTTATCTGTGATTTTCTAGGCACTGGTTAGTTCCAGACGTTGGTCCTGATGTTAACTGTAGTGCAAGGTGGGTGTTGTGATTCCCCACGTAGAGATAAGGGACATGAAGTTTAGATAGGGCAATTAATGTGCCCAAGTTCATATAACTAATAAATAACAATGCAGTGTTCTACTATTTATTTACTTTTATTTTAGAGAGAGTGCATGCAAGTGGGGGATAGAGGCAGAGGGATAGAGAGAATCTTTTTTTAAATGTTTATTTATTTTGAGAGAGAGAGAGAGTTGGGGGAGGGGCAGAGAGAGAGAAGGAAAAGAATCCTAAACTCGTGCAGATCTTCACTGCTGAACCCAGCACAGGGCTCAGTCGCAAGAATTCTGAGATCATGACATGAACGGAAATCAAGAGTCAGACACTCAACCAACTGAGCCACCCAGGTGCCTGGGCAATGGGCAATGCAGTGTTCTTTTTTTTTTTTTTAATCTTTTTTTACAAATAGTTTATTGTCAAGTTGGTTTCCATATAACACCCAGGGCTCATCCCCACAAGTGCCCTCCTCCATGCCCATCTCTCTCCTCCCCCCTCACACCCATCAGTCCTCAGTTTGTTCTCAGCATACAAGAGTCTCTCAAGGTTTGCCTCTCTCCCTCTCCCCTACTATTTTTCCTCTTCTTCTCCCCACGGTCCTCCGTTAGGTTCCTCCTAATCCTCCTATATGTGCAAACATATGGTATTTGTCCTTCTCTGCCTGACTTATTTCGCTCAGCATAACACCCTCAAGGTCCATCCATGTTATTACACATGGCCAGATTTCATTCTTTCTCATTGCCATGTAGTATTCCATTGTATAGATAAACCACATCTTCTTGATCCATTCGTCGGTTGATGGACACTTAGGCTCTTTCCATGTTTTGGCTATTGTTGAAAGTGCTGCTATGAACATTGGGGTACATGTGCTCCTATGCCTCAGCATTTCTGTATCCCTTGGGTAAATTCCTAGCAGTGGCAATGCAGTGTTCTAATCCAACAATTCTACGTCATGTAAAAACATAATCTTTTCATTGTGAATTACTGTTTTCCTAAAGTAGTGACTTTTAACCATTTTTATTTTTAATTTTTGAAATAAATAGCCATTTGAGAATCTGATGAAGTATATAGACACACATATGCACACAAATACTTGCATACTCTTTTGGGGAGAGTCACAGACTTTTTGATGTCCATCCATGGCCTTGAAGGAGCTCATGGATCCCACGTTATGAATCCCAGCTCTGACAATACCAATGAACTGTAAGATATCAGAGTGTGTGGTTAAGAACATGAACTCTCGGTTCAAATCCCAGCCCTCGCAGTAGATGACTTCAGTAAATTTAATTAACCTCTCTGTGCCTTAGTTTTCTCATATTTAAAAATGGAACTGACAACAATGATACTTTAAAAAAATTAAAAGTTGGGGTGCCTGAGTGGCTAAGCATCCCACTCTTGATTTTAGCTCAAGTCATGATCTCATGGTTCATGGGATTGAGCTCTGTGCTGACAGCATAGAGCCTGCTTGGTGTTCTCTCTCTTCCTCTTTCTCTGCCCCTCTTCCATTTGTGTGCATGTGCTCTCTCAAAATAAATAAGTAAACTTAAAAAAAATTAAATGTTAATACATGTAAATCACTCAGAATGCTGCCATGCTTAATTGTAAGTTTTATTAAATGTTTAGCAAATATATGTATATTTGGACTGGATTATTTTATAATGATATTATTACTTTCTTCACCATCCCCACCACTAGAAACAGAGACTCACAAACCCATTCTGAAATCAAATGTTTTAACATCTATCTATCTGAGAGCTATGACTAAGCAGTGTATTTGTATGACTGAATGAGTCAACTATGCACCCCCAACTTACTGGCTTTGTTGATCGTTCCCTTAAAGATTTTGCTCTATAGATCTGGTCTGAATTTAGGTTTGTCACCAGATACAGTCAATACTTTCCTATTTTACTGTAGACACAAAGGGTACATTTTCATCTTGAAGAGTCAATATGCCTTTTAGCTAGCAAAGACAATTGGTAACATTAAAAACTATTGGAAATTAAGTTATGATTTCTTTTTCCCTTTTACACAATGCTAAACATAAAACAATGTAGAATTTTATTTTCTTATGAGTAAAACTTAAAAGCCTATGAAAATATGTCTTACTTACAAGAATGAGAGACACATGGAGATAGGGAAAGTGAAAGGAAAGGAGTGTTTGTGTCTGCTACCCACATAAGGAGACCACTTAGTTTCAGGTATGGGCATTGGCAACACATTATGACACATAAGGATGTGGGTTTTTCTTTTTTGTTTTTTTTCTTTCTCTGCTACGCTGCTAAAGATTTTGGTGTTATATTACTTGGAAACATAACCTTATTTTAGCGATGGTGTGGTTACTTATTTGCCTCACAGAGAAGGTTATTTCCTTGGGGCTTAGCCCCCTTCTACCTTAAAAGGTAAATGTGAAACCATGGAGACTGATAAATGAAGAGTGTGTAATAGAAAATTGATCTTCTTTGGACCACTTCTTTCACTTTCAATTACGAGTTTATTTTAGAAAGCTGAGAATTCAAGTCCATCTCAGAAATTGTTTTTGAAATATCATCTTTAAACCTAAGGGTAGATATTGGATGCATTCATTGTTGGGGCTGCTGAATCATCAAGGAAAAACTGAAGCTAGAGTCTTAATTTACATCGTTCAACTATAAAAGCACTAAATGAAGATGCAGATGAATATTTATACGTGTGTAGAAATGAGGGACTTTGAAATATGACCTCAAAGAATTTAGAAATCAGAAAAGATTGATAGATTTAATCATAATAAATTAAAACATAAAGTCAGATTGCAAATATTTTCAATAGATGCAACATAGATGGATATTTTTACAGAGTGATAAGAAAAGATGAACACCTGAAAAGAAAAACGATCAGAGAATGTGAACAAGCAATTTCCAAAGAAGATGTACAAATGGCTGCTATATTCATACTCTATGGAGGAATGCATAGTCACACAGCACAGATTGTTGATAATAAAAATGCAATTTAAAACATTTAGGTACTATTTTTGCCTGTCAAATTGCTAAAAATTAAAAAACAAAAAGAGTGCTCTCTGTTGTTGGAAATTCTGATGTGTTGACAGTTATTTCAAACGGTTACTATCTTTCTGGATGACAATACATGTAAGGGTTATTAAATTATGCATGATCTTTGACTCAACAGAGATCATTTCTATGAATTAAAAAAATTGTGTAGGTGCATAAAAACTTAGCCATAAGGAGTTCCATTGCCTTGTGATCTGTGATGAGAAAAAGTTGAAAGTAATCTAAAGGCCCCCAAATTAGGAATTGAGTAAGTCCATTAGTTCCTCATTGCTACTGTAACAAATTGTCACAAACTTAGGGGCTAAAAACAATACAAGTCTATTATTTTACAGGTGTGTAGGTCACATGTCTGATGTGGGTCTCATTGGGCTAAAATCAAGGTGCAGCAAGGTCACATTTCTTTTGGGAAGCTCTAGAGGAGCATCCTATTTCCTGCCTTTTCTTGCTTCTAGAGGTCACCTGCACATCTTGGCTTCTGCCCCCTTCCAGCGTTAAAGCCAGCAGTGGCTGGCAGAGTCTTTCTCACAGCGCATCACTCCGACATGGACTCTTCTGCCAGTTGACTCCACTTTTGAGGACACCTGTGATTACACTGGGCTCACCTGATGATTACGTCGTCTCTGTGATTTAAGGTTGAGCCGATTAGCAACCTTAATTCCACCTGCTATCTCAATTCCTCTTTACGTTGTATACATGTTCACAGACTCCAGGGATTGGGATCTGGGCATCTTTGGGTGTGGGGGGGGGGAGCATTATTATGCATGCCATGATTTGTAGGTTATAATTCATCCATACAACCATTCTATGCAACTATTAAATAACATACAAAGTGATCACACAAAATGTTGCTGAATCAAACAACTCTGTGGTGTCACCACCTACCCTCTTGCCTTGTGTCAGTTTGTTGACGTTGGTCACTTGTTTTTCAGCTACTCTGTGGAGACCTATTCTGTATGGTCTGGAACTGTCTTCACTGGGCACTACCTGACAGCACCTTGCCTCATGCCTGCGCGACACAGCTTTTGTTTCTCATGCCTGGATTCCACCTCTACTGCTGAGACGAGGATGCAGCATGATGCAGAAGTATAGGGAGTTCAAGTCTTTTTTGGTAGGAGATGGAATCAAGCAGATAAATTCTCTTCTCCACCTTCCTCCTATAGGGTATTCCTCGAAGCAGTAATTCTTATAGCTTTTGGAAGATTGAGCAATCATTTGTTCTTGTTGCCGAGACGTTTTCTACCCAGCTCTGCGTCCTTGGACTGGTACTTCTCAACACTCCTCTTTTCCCTCCACACAACCCTCACCCCCTTCTCAAGTATTATGAGCTCTAAGAAAGTGGTAGCACATCATTTCTCCTCCATGGGAGCTCTGGCCAAGAGAGCTGGGAGTGGTACCAGGAGAAGGGAGTGGCCTTGTAAATTGGACCATCACAAAATAGTATTGGGTTTTCACGTATTATCTCAACAGTATAACTAAATGTTAAGACAAGGTTTACAATGAAGATACTGTTAATATAATTCATGTAAGTCCACATTCATTAATCCCTCATGTATCTGTTGAAAACTTTCTGTTAGACTGTTCTGAGCTCCAAAAATGCAAAGATGATTGAAGACATGTTCTCTGCACTGAAGAACCTAGCCATCCAGATGGGGACCTCTCCTCACGTCACATACCTTCCCTGAAGGATGGACGGTGTTGGCGAGAGAGAGAGTGAGAGAGCCCCGAGATTCTTTCTGATCACCAGGCAGGCATCTCTGTCCTGTCGTTTTTATGTCTTTATTTAAAGGTTCAGCAACAAGATGAAGTCAGAGAAAAGAATTTCTTACAATGGGAGGCCTTTTGTGATATCAATTGCAGAATTATTCCGACCAAGTAAATAACAGAATGTTCTTAGTGAAAAACAGGATAACATATAGGTCAAATTATATATAGATAAGTTAGGAGTATTTTGTCTGGCTCTCAAGAGGATGAATGTTTCTGAATTGGTTTGTTTGTGGAAACTATCATGGGGGCCCTGAATGGGTCAGTCTTTTGCCCCTGGGTTTATGTTTTAGTTACTCTTATCTATCCTCGTCCCAGCTGCCAGTGTAAGGGAGGGTGTTTGTGGAATGTAGGCCTTGAGGAAGAGACTGTTATGCTTCACCAATGAGCAAAGATATATGTAGTAACTATGTTTTGCTCTTAACCCCAAAATAGGCCCTTTGTCTCAGGGCCAGGCTCAGTTGTAATTCTTGTGTTCTTAACCCCCTAAGTCTCGGATCTGCAAGGCCCATAGGAAGAGCCTTTTGACAATCGCCCACAGAGCTATCATCTAAAATCTCTTTTGTAAAGGCAGGAATATGCTTTTCCTTATGAGGTATCTGTATTAAGAATATGGGTCTGATATGGAATATTGTGAGCCCTGGTCAATACCAGTAGGCTCATTTCCAACATGAGCCAGTAGTAGCAGAAAGAGATACCAGTTTTCGTTTCTCATGGCAGGAGCTGTGCAAACATTGCCATTTCCTTGCGGTGACTGCCATCCAGAGAGGCCGGTGCGGCTCCCGGCACCCTCTCTCTTGTTTCATTTGTTTCTTTTTAAAAACCCCTTTACTGGGGTATCTAATTTATATGCCACACAATTCACTGACTTAAAATATACAACTTATGTTGTCACAAATGGCAAGATCTTATTTTTTATGGCTGAATAATGTTTTTTTTTGTGGCTGAGTAATATTCTACTATATATATTTATATATATACCACATTTTCTTTATCTCAAACAAAAAACAAAAATAGAATCATAAATATGGAGAATGCACTGATGGTTGCCAGAGGGAAGGGAATTGGGAAGAAGGGTGAAATAGGTGAAGGGGACGCCAGTCAGAGTGGCTAAAATGAACAAATCAGAGAACTCTAGATGCTGGCGAGGATGTGGAGAAACGGGCACCCTCCTACACTGTTGGTGGGAATGTAAACTGGTACAGCCCCTCTGGAAAACAGTGTGGAGGTTCCTCAGGAAACTAACAATAGAACTCCCTTATGACCCAGCAATAGCACTGCTAGGAATTTACCCAAGGGATACAGAAATGCTGAGGCATAGGAGCACATGTACCCCAATGTTCATAGCAGCACTCTCCACAATAGCTAAAACATGGAAAGAGCCTAAGTGTCCATCAACAGATGAATGGATCAAGAAGATGTGGTTTATCTATACCATGGAATACTACATGGCAATGAGAAACAATGAAATCTGGCCATGTGTAGCAACATGGATGGACCTTGAGGGTGTTATGCTGAGCGAAATAAGTCAGGCAGAGAAGGACAAATATCATATGTTTGCACGTATAGGAGGATTAGGAGGAACTTGACGGAGGACCAAGGGGGAGAAGAAGGGCGGAAATGGTGGGGGAAAGGGAGAGAGGCAAACCATGAGAGACTCTTGAATGCTGACAAAAACTGAGGACTGATGGATGTGGGGGGGAGGGGGGGATGGGAATGGAGGAGGACACTTGTGGGGATGAGCACTGAGTGTTATGTGGAAACTAATTTGACAATAAACTATTTGTAAAAAAAAAAGAAATAGGTGAAGGGGATTAAGAAGTACAAACTTCCAGTTATAAATACATAAGTCATGGGCATGAAAATCACAGCATGGGGAATACAGTCACTGGCATTAAAATAACATTGTATGGTGACAGATGATAGCTACACGTATCCTGGTGAACATAGCTTAATGTATAGGCTTGTCAGACCATCATGTTTAACACCTGAAATGAATATAACATTGTATGCCAACTATACTTCAATGAAAAATGTACAATTCAATGGTTTTTTATTTTTTAAAACTGTGATAAAATGTATATAACACAAAACTTGCATTTTTAACCACTTAAATGCACAGTTTAGTGTCATTAATCATATTCACAATGTTGTGCACTATCTACTTCCGAATTTTTTTAGTTGCTTTCAACAGAAACTGTAGGTCAACCAAGAAGGCTGAGATCTAAGGGCTGATAGATACTTCTAGGCAGAGCTGGGGCTTGCTTACCTGGAGCAAAGTAGGATAGGAAGAGGTGCTGGACATCATAGAAGGTGATCAAAAGAATTCCAGCAAATTAATTTTTTAATGGTTATTTATTTTTGACAGAGAGAGAGAGAGAGAGAGAGGGAGAGCGAGTGAACACAAGTTGGGGGGGTTCAGAGAGAGGGAGACGCAGAGTCCGAAGCAGGATCCAGGCTCTAAGCTGTCAGCACAGAGCCCGACACAGGGCTCCAAGCCACAAACTGTGAGATCATGACCTGAGCTGAAGTTGGTTGCTTAACCGACTGCGCCATCCCCAGGCGTCCTTAATTCAGGCAGATTTTAAAATGAGTTGCTTAAGGGGCACCTGAGTGGTTCAGGTAGTGATCTCATGGTTTCTGGGTTTGAGCCCCGCGTCAGGCTCTGTGCTGACAGCTAGCTCAGAGCCTGGAGCTTGTTTTGGATTCTGTGTCTCCCTCTCTCTCTGACCCTCCCCTTCTTATGCTGTCTCTTTCTCTCAGATATAAATAAAAAACGTTAAAAAATAAAATAAAATAATAAAATAAAATGAGTTGCTTAAGGGCTCTGTGTCGGTCAGCAGGCATAGCAGCTTTTCTCCGTGGTCGTCCTCATGAGAGACCTAAGATGGAAGGCAGGAGCGTGGGGACAACCACTCTTTGACGCCAGGAGCAGAACAGCCACACTTGGGGGGGGGGGGCACAAAGCTTCTGCAGGACCCTTTACTCCTATTTTCTTCACAGAGCAAACACCCTAAACTGCTGAGTAAAGGGCTGCAAATACCTCGGGGCATCGGTGACAAAGACACATTGTAGCCCTGAGAAGGGAAGAGAGAAAAAACAACACTCTATTTCTTGGGAAGAGACAAGAAAAAGTGCTCTGCCACTAGGGAAGGGACAGGATCATGACATGGCCCCACACCTGAGACCAAGGAATATAATGCCTGCCTAAGATGGGGCTTGAATATGCACATGAGAAAGTGTCTCCCCACTTCCAACCCCCAAGACATCAAGAACGGAGTGAAAAATAATAGCAGTCTACTACTGGGGGCTAGGGGGTGGGGGAGAAGACAGTGTGAGGGCAGGAAATCTCACTGAGCTTCAGGCTGAGGCTGAAGTGGAACAGAACTTTGAGAAACACACTCCGGTAACCCAACCCCAGCCATAGGCACAAGGTAATATCAGAGGAATTTAAAGCCTGAGGAGAACCAATGGTAACTAGCAATAGGAAATACAAACCCAGCCTAACTCCTGACTAGACTGACTCATTTCCTCCCAGTAGATGCCTAGAAAAGGAGTTATCCACGTATCCGGACACGAAATTATTTACCTCAGTGACTACTGTCCTGACAATTATGACACAGAGAAGCACAGGAAAACATCACATGGTCAAGAGACAAAGCTACCAGTACACTTGAACTCAGGTATGCCTCAAATGTTAGAATTATCAGAAAGAGAACCTCAGAAATTATGATGACTATGTTAAAGTCTCTAGTGGAAAAGACGGATGCCAGGCATGGCCATAGGAAGGATATCAGCAGAGGAGAGAAAGCACAAGAAAGGACCAAACAGAAAGACTAGAGATGAAAAGCACATTGAAAGACTAAAAACTTGGATGAATCATTAGGAGACTTTAGTAAATAGGAAACTTAAAGATAGGTCAGTTGAAATTGTCCAAATGGAAGCATAAAGAAGGAAGGAAGGAAGGAAGGAAGGAAGGAAGGAAGGAAGGAAGGAAGGAAGAAAGAAAGAAAAGAAGAAAGAAAGAAAGAAGAAAGAAAGAAAGAAAGAAAGAAAGAAAGAAAGAAAGAAAGAAAGAAAAGGAAGGAAGAAGGAAAGAAACCCAGAGCTGTTTATCCAAGAGGTGGGGGACAATGCTGAATTAACCAACATGTAATTGGAATCCCTGGTGATCCCAGGCATTTCTCCCCAAGTCTCCCAGGTGATTATAAAACACTAGTGAGGACAGAGAAGCACCGACGTCATGCATTACCTCATACACAGCAGGCATTCAGCAAATGTTAGCACATCTTCTGTACCTACCCAGCATACCCTCCAGATCAAAGTGTAGCCAGATGCAGCTCTGGCGGGACCGCTGATTTCCTCGTGGTTAGGCCTGGGGCTGGGGGAGTGAGTGGAGATGGAAGACGAAATTTCCACTCAGAGTGAGTCAAGCCAGGATGGGTTTAGCCTCCTGAGGCTTGTTTCCCAGGAGTGCGGAGGTTAAACCTTTACTTATTAAAAGAGATTTTTAAGGTTTATTTATTTATTTTGAGAGAAACACGGAGAGCAAGCAGGGGACCAGCAGAGAGAGAAGGGGGGAGAGAATATTCTAAGCAGCTTCGACACTGTTAGCACAGAGACCGACGTGGGGCTTGAACTCACAAAGTGAGATCATGACCTGAGCAGAAATCAAGAGTCAGATGCTTAACCAACTGAGCCACCCAGGCACCCTGAAGGCTGAACCTTTAGAATGCCTTCTCCCCAGCTTCTCTCAGCATCTGGCGACTAGGGACTTGAGCTCAAGGACACACACTTCTGCAGTAGACGTGTGCCCAGAACAGATAGTGCTTCTCATTCCTCTGAGAATGAATTCAGTCTTTCCTTTGCCTCACAACAACCAAGTGCTATTTTGTTGTTGTCGTTGTTAAGACATAAACATTAAATAATGGTATAAGACATAAATGCACTTTTCAAAAAACCTTGAATTGGCAAAATTTGATAATTAACTGGTGAAGGGGGCTGGATGATTGATGTATTCACATATGATGGGTTCACATATTATTCTCTATACTTTTGGACATTTAAAAAGAGAGTCCTCATTGGCTTTCGTTTGCTGTCTGTATGAATTGTACCTTTGCCAGAAGAGTGATCTTGTAGTATATTCTTACCAATCATAGGGAGAGGTATCCTTGAACTCGGCCCATTTATCAACTATCACATATGAACATTGCAAAAGGATTTGGCTATTTACAATCAGTGATAATGTAAAAAAATTTGAACTTCATTTTAGTATATTTTGAAATCTTATTCTGTTTTTATTTGTGCTTTTTTTTTTTAATTAAGTAGGCTCCACACCCAACATGAGATTTGAACTCATGGCCTTGAGATCAAGAATCTTATGCTCTATAGACTGAACCAGTTAGTTGCCCCTGTTTGGGCTCTTTTGAGTTATTTTATTGATAGTCTGAGAAATAGCAGATTTTTTTGGGGGGGGGGTCTGGGTGAGTCTGAGGAATGTATATATTTTTTTTGTTTACTTTTTACAGCATTCATAGAGAGAAGCCTAGACGCAGATTTGTGGTTGTATACCCAACCACTTGAAAGCACACCTTCCCAGCGGGGAGTGGGAGCTCCCCAGCTCTGTGAGTTCGACACATCCCATTCCAGTAGAGCCAATGGTTTTCAGAGGCTTCAAACCACATCTTATATGGTGGGAGAATAGAGCTAATTATTGGGGAGCTCCTCTGGGCACCAAGCAATATGGGTTACGGTTTTTTCTTTGTCTTTCAGGCCACTTTATTAGATTAGGTTTAATGACCTCTCAAGAGGTATTTGAGGGTAAATGGAGTATGAGATCTCTTCTCTTCTTAACTGACACCTGGAAAGGGATGTGGTGGGGTCTCAGGGTGCCCTGGGCAGTGGGATGTCGGTGAGGTGTAGAGGGGTGGCGTGGATTGGAAGACTGTGTGTGTACGTGTGTGCAGTAAGCTGACCAGGTATGATTGCAAGGGCTTGATTAAGATTTCCTTTTTAGGTAAAAGGAAAAATTTGAGCTAACCTGAGAAATAATGAATGAGATGGTTTCACTAAGATGTTAAGTAGGTGCATCTCCAGAGCCACACTATTTTTTAAGAGTAAGATGGAACAGCAGTTATCATACGGCTGAGTGGCAGGAAAGAGCTTATCTTCTTTAATAATAGCTACTACACATGCCACTGTGATTATCACTTACAATTTTCTCAACCATCCACTTTACACATTGGGAATCTGATTATTCCCTAATAAGGGACTTACTATTATTATTCTTCCCTAATAAGGCGAAGGAAGTTGACACGGCTAGTTGATTGTGTCTTACCCATTCTCTTCTTCAACAGCGATGTCTCTGCATAAGCGTCTGTGCAATGGAGAGGAGTGTGTATAGGTGATGTGTATGTGACAGTGAAGTCTGCACAAAGGTGATGTCTGTGCAAGAGTGATCTTCTGTACCAAAGTGATGTCTGTAACTATCTCCCTAAAATGACCGAGCTGGTCACCCCAAGTTCGCCATGTTTACAGTGGGGGCGGGCGACAGCAGAGAGTCTGGATTCCAGCCCGGACTCTCCCCGTCCCTGTGGATTGCCCCCACCGGAATGCGTTTATCTTACCGGGCAGCCCCCGTGTCTGTCTCTTAGGTAGGAGGATAGTCACGCTTGAAGGACTTGTACTGCCTCAGAGGCTGAGTGAATGCCTTGCAAAATTAACTTGCAGAATACAGTTTTGGGCAAATATACACTAGTCTACATTTTCTTAGTGACTCTGTCCTGGGAAAAGTGAGGGAATCTATGAGGAGGTGTGGAGGGGACCTGTGGCCCAGGCGACAGGGAGGAACCACTGGAGGGGACTGGCTGAGCAGGTGACTGGGGGGCGTGTGAGTAGCCTGGCTTTCTGCCTTTTGGGGAAACTGACCAGTAGACTGGCCTGTAGGGGAGTTTCCTGCCGAGTGACTTGATTCTAGGGCTTAATTATAGCTGAGGGACAGCATGTTGACGGAGATTC
The DNA here is from genome assembly GCF_003009895.1 of Hyaena hyaena. NCBI lineage: Eukaryota > Metazoa > Chordata > Mammalia > Carnivora > Hyaenidae > Hyaena > Hyaena hyaena. The sequence goes on from NW_024080875.1 coordinate 1,926,372, forward strand.
TGACCCAGTGGTTATGGAGGATGTCTGGGGGTGATGGAGACACCTGGTGTTTGTTTTGAGAAAGACACAGTACTTTTCTGTGCTTTGAGTTCAAGTGTCTCTGTCAAGTGTGTGTGTGTGTGTGTGTGTGTGTGTGTGTGTGTGTGTGCGTGTGTTGAAGGGCAGCACTCCAAGGCCTGCCATCTCAGTTTCCTTCTTGGAACCACAGGGCTCCAAGACACAGTTGGAAAAGTGATCCCTACCCAATCTCCTTACCTGGTGGAATTTGGGCTTTCATGTTTGAAGTGAGGCACAGGGATGGGTGTGTACCGAGAGGGGCCACGGGCCTTACTGTTTCAGAGGCTTAAGGGGTAGAGACAGGGGTTTGAAGATGATGACATATCTTCCCATTATAGCCTCTATTTCCTGAAGAGGTGAGGGGGCGGGGCAAGGCCTGAAGCAGGAGTATTTGAAAAACTAATAGTTGGTTGTACAGCTTTTTCCAGGCTTGCACGGCTTCTCTGATAGGATTTCATGCATCCATCCATAGGTTGATTCATTTATTCAGTCATTTGTGAGATATTTACTGACTTTCTATGATGAGAAAGATGCCGTACTAACAATCTGTGGGGCTGGAGTGGGTACTAAGGTAAATCAGACAGAGACCCTTGTTTTGAAGTTCAGTGAGGGGGATAAGATAAAAATACGAACACCTAAATTACAAGGTAGAAAATGCTAAATGCAAGAACCTGGGCATCACTACAACACTGTGGGGTTCTCGAAGAGGTGGGAATCATGTGACAACTGTGAGGGATGGGTAAGGAATCATGGAGGTGAGGGTTGGATTTAGACGCGTGGAGATTGGAGAGAGCAGGCAAAAGATTCCTCCTGGTGAAGGAAGGCTCATGCACAAATGCAGGGAGGTGGGCAAGTGTTTTGGGAAGAGCAAGCTGTTGAATTTGGCAGGAGCATGATGTTAACTGGGTGCAATTAGAAGGATTTCCTCTCACTCCTTCCCCTTCCTCCACTCCACACCTTCCACCCCTTTAAGAATACACAAGAGGACATCAGGCCGGAATATTGCCTTAATTAGTTCTACTGTAAAGGACTTAGAGGGGCACCTGGGTGGCTGGGTCAGTTGTGACTCTTGATTTCAGCTCAGGTCATGATCTCATAGTCATGAGATGGAGCCTCATACTGGGCTCCGCTCTGGTCATGGAACCTGCTTGAGACCTTCTACTCTTTCCCAGCGCACACTCTTTCTTACTCTCTCCTTAAAAAAAAAAAAAAAAAGGATAGGGATCAAAGGCATCTCTGTCCCAGAGTCTTTTGGATCCTACCAAGGAGAGAAGTCAGTCAAAAGACAAACTTGAAGCCTGCCTTTCTTGATGGTTTCCCAAATGGATTCTGACAGCCATTCTGAAGAGGGCTGGCAAACCAACTCTCAACAAGGACACCACGGGCAAACCTACGCTGCCAACTTTTTTCTGGATATTGAAAGTCCTAGTTACTTAAGCTAACTAATTCCTTTCACAAACACTACAAACATATGACAGTAAGTGAACTGTATCTTAGAGGAAGAACTGAAGCAGAAGCATTCCATATTTGGATCTAACACTGCCTTTATTCTGGCATGAAGAGGGTCTCGGGTGTGCACCAGTTTAGAGTGAGGATGAGGAGACACAATAGGATCCCCAGGATGGCTATTGCTAATGTATGTTCACAGGCTCCAGACGCTAACTTCTAGAAACCAAGTATGTACAGCATGCAGGTGTTGGGGAAGTTAATGAACATCTTTCAGAACAAATTCATCCATGTTTGTTGCCTGTAATAGCACTTCATTCCTTTATTATTTTTTAAATGTTTATTTATATATCTTGTGTGAGAGAGAGAGAGTGTGAGCACACATGAGCAGGGGAAGGGCAGGGAGACCGAGAGGAAGAGGGAGAATCCCAAGCAGGCTCTGTGTTGACAGTGACGTGGAGCTTGATCTCATGAATTGTGACCTGAGCTGAAGTTGGATGCTCAACTGACTGAGCCACCCAGGCGCCCCAAGGAAAGGTATTTTAAGAAAGATAACAACAATTAAACATTTTAGTGAGCTAGGTATTTATTATTCTAAATTATACTACTTTTTCTGTTATCAAGCAAGCAATTAAGAGTTTAGATTTTCAAATTATCATTGAATAGCTGAACATAGAGAATTTAAAATTCTGAAATGACAGGAACTTGGAATTGGAAAAAAAATTTAAATGTCCTGTATTTCCTCTTCTGTTCATAGGATGCCCCTGGTCATCTATGAATTGAAGGCTTGGACTGAGAATATTCTCACTGCCTGTGAAATGTCCCACAAAACGTGATGACAACGACAGCCATGGTTCGGTCAGTATTCAACAGTTACCAAAATGCACGAAACCAAATTCGGCACTCCTTCTCCTGTAAAGAGGGCAAGAGACATAAAAAAAAAAAAAAAAAAGGAAATTAAAAAGTTGTAGGAAAGAATTAAAATGTGCTACATTTTAAAAATGTTTAAGAAGGATATTAATGGAAACGCTTGTGAAATGCAAATAAATCCTGTAGGTTAGTTACTAGTGATATTACAGTGTTAATTTCCATGTTAATTTTTTGAGAAGTGTGCCAGGGTTCTATAAGGTATTAACCTTAGTAGAGACCGTATAAGAGATATAGAAAATTGATACTATCTCTTAAATTTTTCTGAAACACTAAAGTTACTCTAAAACAAAAACTTTATTTAAGAGAGACCTTTTAAATTCCCTGGGTAGCATCACTGAAGACAATACATTCATTACTATACATGTGACCATCGGTTGCACAAATTGGCTCCATGTCTATGGTGGAGAAACATAGATGATATGCATGCAGAATTCAGTTTGTATGTGAAATATGGTGATACAACAAAGCACTTCTTAACAGGAAGGATTTGACCACGGAACACGATCAGGAGGCCTCGCACCACTTCCAGAAGCAGCTGGGCTTGGCTCCTAGGGTCTGGCACATGTCCTCTTCTCCTGTCTGGCTGCTTGACTCTTCCTACATGGTCAGTTCTGACTCAGTCTTTGGGGATGCATCCAGATTGGAGAGAGGAGATAATGGAGATTGTCTTCATAGTTCTCTGGAAACAGAGGCTAATTTGGGGGCTTAAATGTGCAAATATGTGTGAAAGGAAGCGCTTGTGAGAGAAAATGAGGGGGAAGGTGGGAAGGCTGGCCAAACAGTTAGACGGCAAACTCCATCATCGTGAGGGGGAGGGGAAGGGAGATTTGATGGGAATGTTCTGGAATGCCCTGCCCTCCAAGGAAGATATTTGGGGGCTATCCTGAAGCTCATCAGAGGAGCTCCTTTCTAGCGTGAGTGGGCCCATTTTGATGGATTTCAAACTGCAAAAGCCAGTTCAGTTTCCTGCATGACTATGCTCCCTGCAGATAGAGGTCTGCAAGGGTCAGGATCACGGCCACCTCAGAGACCTAGTGTTCTGCATCTGGGCTTTGGAATTACACCATAGTGGTTGCTAGTCTGTCATTAGTAATTTGCAATTAATTGCTATATACATATTGATATATGCACAGCATCAAGCAAAATTATAGTAAGAGCTCAAATACAAAATACTTTCAGAAACCAGAACTTCAGGGAAAGGTGCAAGTGTGGCCCCTAATTTTTTACAGGCGTCTTACAGTTACTGTCTACATATGTTGTGCCTAGGTTATTGGCAATATGGACTTTGCCATCACTTTGTGATGGTTTCTTCATACTTTTGAAGAGCAAATATTTACTGTTGTGTACTTACTTCTTTTCTGTGCAGAAATTGCATTCATTGCCATACGTTCTTCCATCGGTCGCACAGATTGGATCCAGTTCTCTGGTGCAATAGTCATGCCTATCTATATATGGTCTACAGTCTGGCTGTTAAACATAGAGATACAACAAAATGTATCAGGGAGAGAAACTCTAAAATTTTCTTTAATCTTCCTATGAAATGCTACACATCAGGACGCCTGGATGGCTCAGTTGCTTATATGTCTGACTCTTGATTTCAGCTCAGGTCATGATCATCATCTCACCCGTGTGGTTGGTGGGAACAAGCGTGGAGGCTGCTTAGGATCCTCTCTTTCCCTCTCTCTCTGACTCTCCCCTGCTTGCATATGTACCCTCTCTCTCCCTCAAAATAAATAAATAAACATAGAAAGAGAAATGCTATGCATCAAATTTTAAATATTATAGTCTATATGTAGTTTTAAAAACAAACATCTATACCACTAACACCTATAAGAACGAACACCTATGCCACTTAAAAAATAAGATATTAAAATATCTTTACAAACATGCCAACTTTTTTAAAAGGTCATAGAACTGGCTGAATGTGATATTCCAATGCTGACCACCATCCTCATTTCCCTTCACATCTTTCTCCTTCCAAACTCTAGAAGAAATCATGAAACTGAATTTTTCTATTTATCATTCCCCTGTCTTTCTTGATAATTTCACTATGTATGTGTGTGTGTCTGTGTGTGTTTGTGTATATGTGTATAGACATATAGATATAAACGCAATTTGTTAGGTATTGACAGTATTGGTAATTTACACAAATAAACAATGTGTGTGTGCGCTTATATCATCTGCTTCTTATATTTCTCTGTGACTGTTTATTCATTTACTTACATCTATAGTTTACTTTTTGACCTCTGTGTGATATTCTACTATGTATGTATATAAGTATTTGATCCACCTTTAAAGTATACACTTTGGTTGGTTCATTTTTCCCTTTGTTTTGCTAGAATGAACACTTCTACTGTAAATACCACTGGACCCCTCGCAGATGCTTGTATGACATATTTGTGCCCATTAACTGAATTTTTGTGTAATGGGATATGTACATTTTTATGTTGTCTAGGTAATGGTTTTATGTGGCTGCTGTTTCTATTTCTTGACTTTAGTGCAATAATGATGCTTTTGTTTTTACTTTTTGAAAGATCTCCTTGTACATTTGTTTGATGAGTTTTGCTATTAAAATTTATAATCAAATAAGCTAATTATGTATTTTATTTTTTCAACTTCCATCATATTTGACTTACCATAGGCCTGTCTCCTGGCATAGGTACAAAAGTAGTTTCTGCAACCAACAAATGGATGAAAACATTAAAAATGAGGAAGACGAGGAGGTGGAGGGGGAGGAGAAGGAGAACATGGAAAGAAGAAGAAGGAGAAGGAGGAAGAGGAAGATGTGGAGGAGGTGGGACGGGTGCGAAGAGGAAGAATAAGTCTTTCAGAGCTCAACTCTTAACAGTCGACATCTATGAGAATTGCTGCTCAACCCCCAGCAAGTAATGAGGCCAGACTTTTGTGTAATTAGCAAAATAAAAAATCCACTGAACAATATCACATTAGGAAACAGTTTGAAATCCCCAATTATTCTCACTCTTTGAAAAATAATTTGATATATGATTTTTAATAATCCCAGACACGCTTCTTTGAAGATAGGACTGTTTTTCTCCTGATTTTTGTAGATGACACATCCAAGGCTGAGAAGACTATGCCTTAGAGAATGTCACTTAAATATGAAGAAATCAATTACTGCTTAACTAATCAGTACACTGACCTAAATGTGTGCATCTATCTAATAGATCACAGGTGCCTTCTTCTGAAATTCATGGTCTACCTTGAGCTTTAAGAAAGATAACTTCTGCCAGAGAAGTCAACATGTCTCTATCTTCAGAAACTCAGTGAGCAATCAAGAAGTCAGAATTATTAACCAACAGCAGACCCTGAAGAGATCATTCCTCCTCATGGTTTGTATTTAATAACCATGGGATTTGACATTCAAAGAGGAAAAAAAGAAAAGGATTTGGGTCATGTTCTTTAGTCATAGATGAATGAAGAGCGAACGTCTGCTGCCCATTCTAACCAACCCATTACTCTCTCTCCACTTGTCCAAAAACAGGAAGTGAGAAAAAGCAACGCACTGACGCAATTTTTAAAAGACATTTGTAATGTGCCTTTTGTCACTTCCTCAGTTTAGAGGTTTCCAAAAAGCGCCTTCATCCCTAGATTACAGCAATTGTTTCCTGCATTTTTCAAAGACAGGAAATATTTTACCTCGAACTAGAAAAGTTACTCACCAGAATAAAGAGGAAATGCCAAGGCAATGACGAAAACAGCTTTGATCCACAATGCGAAGAGAGACATTTTATCGAATCTGTGGAAGGAAACTTTGGCACATTTATAACACACAGCACAGGGACACATTTCCTATTTTCAGACATGAGTTTCCGACTGGGCCAGAAACCCCTCCCACCCCCTGGATTCCTAATTAATTAATTCTTAGAGTCCTAATTTAAGGTAGACCATGTATTCTCATTTTCCTTTGTCCACCTCTCCTATTCAGTAGGACGTTATGTGAACAAAAGGCCTCCTAGAGACAGGAGAGCAATCCCAAGTCCTCTTAGCACATTCAAGAAGGAGCTGCTTATTCCCAGAAGCTTTGGCACAGCCCACAAGAAGCCTGGCTGCCATTTAAGGGTAAAGGTACTCTGGAGTCTGTTTTTCCACAGAACGTGGAAATAGTTACTTCAGGAAAGAGTGACTTGGAACAGTCCTCACAGCAAGGCTCTGGACCACGGCTACATTTGTACATGCCCTACCTCACTGACCAGAAGCAGAGAAGGCAGCGGAGAGAGTAAGGTCCACAGCTCCAGGCTCTGTGTCTATTTTGCTTATCTTTCTTTCTCAACCACTGCCACCCAGCGAAGGAGTCTCCCTTATAAGCCTAGTGGTGAGGAGCCGGATGGGGTAAAACAGATGATCCTTAGCGGGTAAGCCCTTGAAGTATTCTGTGTTCTGTGTCATAAAGAAGTCCCCGTTGTTCCGTCAGCAAGGGGGTTGTGACAATTTGATCTTGATGAGTGCACAAGTATGAGGATGGAAAAAGGTAATAAGGATAATTACAGATTCTAAGATAGGGAAACACATGTAAGCTTTCCAAGCTATTGAGTTGGAAAGGACAAGATATCAAAGCGAGCAAAGACGAGAAGTTTGGTGAAACATGATTTGATACATGCCTAGACTCTTAGTATTTTGCAACACGAGAGCACATAGACTCAATTGGAGATTTGTTTTAAATGTAAACTCTCTTTAAAGTTTAAATTTAAACTTTTTATTTTGACCAATTTATAGAGTCAAAACAGTTGTAAGAAATGATCAAGAGAGTTTTCCTGCATTCTCTAACTGGTGTCTCCCAGTAGAAGCATCTTGTAAAACTATAGTACAAATTCCCAGCCGGGAATTGATATCAGTTGGAGACCTGTTATCACTGGTTGCACTGCCAAGAGTGTGAATCAACTGTTTGTACCAAAAGCCTGGGTAATTGTATCTTTGAAAAAGTCCCAGAGGTATAATGGCGTAGCCAGGTTTGGACTCTAGCCTGAAGGATAGGATGTGTATAGTAAGCATCGGAGAGTCTGACTTCCTGTGTTAATCATTTCTCAATATATATTTGAATCCAATCATCACGTTATACACCTTAAACTTACACAATGTTATATGTCAGTTTGATCTGAATAAACATGGCAGAAAAGTAAAGAAGATTCACAGGAATGAAATTGAGACCACATGGGGCAATGCCTTAATTTATATAAATAAGGTTAGTGGGTAACATTGGAGGCTTTGAAGTAAGGTAAGATTTAATCAGCAATTGAATTCCTAATTAACTAAGCTCCTTCACAGTCAGATTGTGGAGTTGTGGCAACTGAAAGACTTGATTTCAGTTCCCATCTACCACTGAGAATTCATGATACAATATTTAGATTTTCTATTATACAACTTCTTTATTTTAAATGTGGGAGTAACAATCCCTGTCTCTTACACGTAAGGAATAAAATATTAAGACAGTTTGCATTCAAAGTTGGGTGTCAGGCTTGCCTTTGCAACCCTAATCTAACCTGCCGTTTGTAAGCAATAGAAAAAGCTTGGACTCAGAAAGGAAACTTCAAGTTAGCGCTGTTCAATTACAGTGTAATGGAAGAACATAAAATCCGGTGATTTTTTCTCACAAACCATGAGATAGTGACCTGAACCACAGAAAGTGCTCCATTATTCCATTTAAGTGAATATTACTCTTATAGTGGCTCTTTGAATTATTGACATAGACACCATCAGCGGCTTCTCTGACAGATCACTTCTTCTGATGCAGGACATTTAAGGAGAAAGGAAACTGAAGACTCCAGCTGGAATTATTGTGAAGCCCGTCATGTCTCTTACACTAGACTTCTCCCCTTAGGTATGTTCATCTGCAGTGGTGAAGAACAGGAGAGGCAGCCTATAAATCCCAGAAGGCCACAAGACTTTTTAAAATTATCCAGTACAAGGGATGTTAGATGTGTGAGTTGAAAGTTTCATGAAGGAAAAAAATGAAGATATTATTCAATTTGCATCAGAGGTAAGGTAGGAAGAAGACTGTATCTTTAACATAATAGAGATGTTAAGGGAGAAGAAAGGAACAAAATGGGAAGTAAGAGCTGTTCACAGTCTTCCAGTGCCACAGCCCTATATGCTGAGGGCAAAGAAATCCACTATTTTGGTCAATAACAGTGAGTTACCTGAATTTTATATAAATATGTAAAACATCAACTAAGACATGTACATGAACTCCCCCGCCGGGTCACTGAATAATGTGTGTGTGTGTGTGTTTAAACTTCATACTGTTGGAAATAGAATAGCATAAGTTCACATTTGCCAGTATCTCAAGGAAGACTGAATTCCTCCAGTTCACCTTTTGTCTCAGAAGAAACCGTATGGATTTTGTGCCCTATACCGTACCTTAAAAGATGTGTCAGGTAATGACCAGTACAAATGTATGCGGGCCAGAGCATGCTAGTCTAACTTGTCCAGGACAGAAAACTCTTAAAATATTATGAGAATATTTGTTTTATACCATGATATTGTACTTCTAAGCCCTACATTCTTTTAAGGAAGTAATTTTCTATGAAGGAATCTTTTGAATGAACATGGTATGCCACCATTTTATTCTAAAGATCATAGTTATATTATTTCAGAAGCTAATGGTAAGAATCAAGCTGAAACTTTTTTTTTAAATGCTTGTTTGTTTATTTATTTTGAGAGAGAGAGAGAGCGAGAGAAAGAGCGAGAGCGAGCCAGGGGAGGGGCAGAGAGAGAGAGGAGAGAGAGAATCCCAAACAGGCTCTGCTGTCTGCGCAGAGCCTGATGTGGGGCTCAAACTCACAAACCATGAGATAGTGACTTGAACCAAAATCAAGAATCAGACACTCAATTGACTGAGTCACCCAGGTGCCCCAAGCCAAAACTTTTAAAAAGAAGGGATGACATTATTTGGTCTGTTGAACAATTTATACTCAGTTATTAACAATATCTAATCTAACACAGGTGAATTATTCATTATAAAAATATCAAAGAGGAATACTGAAGAATATTTTACTTTAAATACAGTTAGGACCTAATTTTCTTGTAGGGGTTCAGGAATGCCATCAAACCCTTGTAACTGTGTAAAGCTACAACTCTGGGTTGTCACACCCATGAAAGTTTATTCAATAAAATTCAGCAGGCCGAGAACTTATCAATTCTATTGCTCCAAGCTTAAAATATTGGGGGCGCCTGGGCGGCTCTGTTGGTTAAATGTCCGACCTCAGCTCAGGTCATGTCATGCCTCATGAGTTCAAGCCCCATGTTGGGGTCTATGCTGAAAGCTCACAGCCTGGAGCCTGCCTTGGATTCTGTGTCTTCCTCTCTCTCTGACCCTCCCCCACACATGCTCTGTTTGTCTGTCTCTCTCTCAAGAATAAACATTAAAAAAATTGGTCTTTTTATATTAAATGTAGAAAATATACTGATAGAACTCAGTTCATGAAAGACTTAAGTTGCAGATGGCAGGGCCCCATCCAGCCAAAGTCTATCCACTCACCTTGGAGCCATTACATTAAAAAGAAGTAAAATCACAAATTATTTAAAGCTTATTTAAGCCTTTACATTAAAAAGAAGTAAAATCACAAATCATTTAAAGCATATTTAAGTGCTATACTCTTTTTTTTCCTTAAATAGTTTATTGTCAAGTTGGTTTCCATATAACACTCAGTGCTCACCCCAACAAGTGCCCCCCTCCATGCCCATCAACCCCCTTTCCCTCTCCCCCACCCCCATCAGCCCTCAGTTTGTTCTGAGCATTCAAGAGTCTCTCATGGTTTGCCTCCCTCCCTCTCCCCAACTCTTTTTCCCCTTCCTCTCCCCCACGGTCCTCGGTTACGTTCCTTCTAATCCACCTGTACGTGCAAACATACGGTATCTGTCCTTCTCTGCCTGACTTATTTCGTTCAAGTGCTGTACTCTTTTGTGCCTCTGAAATGTTGGCTTAACCTGTACCTTAAAAAACACAGCAACTCCCTCCCAAACTTCTGTACAGAAGCTGCATTTCTTTCAATGCTCAGCACATCTTAGGACTAAAGGTGTCTGTCAGTGTTTGCCTTACTATGGGTTCTCATTAAAATTTTAGATGCAGGACCTTTGTCCTGAAGATTTTGATGTATTAGAACAAGGATGATCTAGGTTATCTATACTTCTTATATGTGCCAAAATCAAGGGTGGAATACATTGCTGTAAGTATCGTAGTCTATGTTACACATAATTTCCCTTCCCCCATGTTGTTAGGCTCTAGCAAAACTCAAATCAGACAAGGGTACATTCATGTCCCTTGAGTGTAAGATCTTTATTAAGAATAACCAGTGGGCTTGGAATATTTTATTTATTTATTTTTAAAATATTTTTTATTTATTTCTAGGAGAGAGAGAGAGAGACAGCATGAGCAGGGGAGGGTCAGAGAGAGAGGGAGTCACAGACTCTGAAACAGGCTCCAGGCTCTGAGCTGGCAGTCAGCACAGAGCCGGACGCGGGGCCCGAACCCACAAACTGCGAGATCATGACCTAGGGCTTGGAATATTTTAAAATGGTTAGTAATCTCCTGACAGAAGAAGTAGGGGATTTTTTTCTACTCTTCATCCTAAGGACCCAGTGGGTCTCTGGGAAGTAAAATTCATGACAGTATGAGAGTTTTCATACGTGTAGGCACTCCGTTTTTCTTAACTCAGAGTTAGTGAACATTTGGTCTCTAGCAATAAATAGGTCAATTATCGTTAGAGACCTCTTGCTAGGTGCTGGGTCCCGCAGTGGCTTTTGCGCCCAGTCAGCTGGAATTCTCTGAATCGGCCAGTCTCTTCTGGTTTGTCAGTGGTTTCCCTGTGATCTCTGACTGACCTAAGTTATTCACTTTCAGTTCATTCAGATTCTTTTCTTGTTGTGAAGATGTGGGTGACACCTTCCAAGCTCTTTACATGTTGGGCCAGAGTCCATTCTTGATGCAATTTTTAAAAAAAATTTTTAATGTTTTTATTTATTTCTAGGAGAGAGAGAGAGAGAGAGAGAGACAGAGTGAGCAGGGGAGGGTCAGAGAGAGAGGGAGACACAGACTCTGAAACAGGCTCCAGGCTCTGAGCTGGCAGTCAGCACAGAGCCCGACGCAGGGCTCGAACCCATGAACCGTGAGATCATGACCCAAAGCGAAAGTCGGACCCTCAACCGACTAAGCCACCCAGGCGCCCCATTGATGCAATTTTTAAAAGGGTTTTTGAAGCACTCTCTTTTGTTAGCTAATTGAAAATGCCAGAGCTGACCATTACAAAATGGAACCCCTCTAATCATTCTCAAAGAATTCTGTAAAGAAACTTTTCAAAATGTTTATGGCACACAGCCCCACTGTCTGTTTTTTTTCAACGGGCAGAAGACCTGGAACAAAAGACCACATCCTAGATCCTCCTCCTTGAGAAAGAAGAACTATAATTCCCTAGCTTCTGGATTCCTTATTCTTCAATAGGGAAGATTTTACCTTCTGCTCTCCTATCCCAGAAATCAACAGAAAGTTAGCAGGTTAACAGATATGTGTTGGCAAACTAGAGGATAACAATCCTCTATGCAGCATTTAAAAATGCATGCCATTTTGAATATTCAATTGACCCTTCAAAGAAGAGGGAAGAGATACTACTAGAAAGATCAGCCCTAGAGCAGTCAGGGAAGCCATCTTTTTATGTTTCATAATAGCATAATATTAGTTTCAGGAGTACAGTTTACTGATTCATCATTTACATATAACACTCAGTGCTTATCCCAACAAGTGACCTCCCGAAATTCCATCACCTGTTTAGCCCATCTCCTCACCTACTTCACCTCCGGCAACCCTCAGTTTGTTCTTTATAGTTAAGAGTCTCTCTTATGGTTTGCTTCCCTCTCTTTTTTCTTTCCCCTATGTTTTTTTTTTTTTTAATTATTTCTAGGAGAGAGAGAGAGAGAGACAGTGTAAGCAGGGGAGGGTCAGAGAGAGAGGGAGTCACAGACTGAAACAGGCTCCAGGCTCTGAGCTGGCAGTCAGCACAGAGCCCGACGCGGGGCTCGAACCCACGAACCGCGAGATCATNACAGAGCCCGACGCGGGGCTCGAACCCACGAACCGCGAGATCATGACCTAAGTGAAAGTCGGACACTTAACCGACTAAGCCACCCAGGTGCCCCTCTTTCCCCTATGTTTATGTTTTGTTTCTTAAATTCCACATATGTATGAAATCTTGTGATATTTGTCTTTCTCTGGCTGACTTATTTTGCTTACCATAATAAACTCTAGTTCCTTCTACCTCATTGCAAAGGACAAGAGTTCATCCTTTTTTTTACAGCTGGGTAATATTCAATTATATCTTTCTATATACCACATCTTCCTTATCCTCTCATATGTCAATGGGCATTTGAGCTCTTTCTATAATTTGGCTATTGTTGGTAAGGGAAGCCATCTTACACACAAAAGCCACAATAATCTATCACAGACTGCCCCTGCAGGAAGAAGAAAGGGCAAAGGGTTAGGGTTAGGGTTAGAGAAATCTCCTCTAATGATCTTTGTGTAAGAAACTAGATGTAAGAGAAATGATTAGAGATAAGTCACTGGAGTACCTTTCATCCTGTCCTTGCCTTATACAGATGGCATCAAATCTATTCATGCAGCATGGAGTAGGGGACAATTTGATCTGATAAGCACAGATGAATGGGGAGGGGAGAAAATAATGTGTAGTTATAGGATAAGATAGTAGATGAGATATGTAGAATCTGTCCAAGCAAGTGTTTTGTGTAGGCTCAAAAGAACTAGGGCAAGAAAAAAAAGAATTATAGATCTGCAATTGCTAATTGCTAAATATGGGCAGAGCCTCAGTATTTTAAACAATTGCCAGATATGAGAATCACCTGAGGAGCTCTATAATAATGTCTTGGTTCCTTCCCTGAGATGGCAATTCATTTGCTCTACATTAGACCCTGGGCATTGGTGGTTTTTCTTTGGGGGGTGGGGGCGGAATTGGTATTTTTAAAAGTAACCAAGATAGGGGCATCTGGATGGCTAACCCGGTTAATCATCTGACGCTTGACTCTGGCTCAGGTCATGATCTCACGGTTCAGGGGTTCAAACCCTGTGTTGGGAGCTCTGCACTGATAGTGAGGAGCCTGCTTGGGATTCTCTCTATTCCTCTCTCTCTACCCCCACCCCCCAATAAATATCTAAACTTAAAAAAATTGTCAAGATAAATGTGCAGCTACAGTTAGGGGTAACAGAACTGGGGACATAGAATTATTTCTGGGACTTCATTCTAACCATTTTCTACTGTTCCAAACCAGAGCTTTTGTATTTAATAGAAACATTTTATAAAGTTTTCTGCAACTAGTTTTATTTGCTTAATATCAGCTGAGCTTATTTTAATGTCATTTTATGCAAATCAGTTTATTTTTAAATACTGTATGATGCATAAAGTATTAATTAATTTAAACATATTTATTAATAGAAATTTACTCATTTCCCTCCTGCTCAAAATCTAATTTTTTTCAGTTGCCCCTAGAAAGAAATAAAAATTCCTTAAATACTATTAAAATTGTATATACAACTGGCCCTGGACTAAACCTTCTGGTGCTTCTACAAGCTCTGTGAGGTTGCAGAAAATATTGACTATACCAGAAAAAGCATGCCCTCTATGGTTCAAAGCCTTTGCTCATATTATTTATTTGCCTGAGAATTTTTGTCCTCTTTTTTTTGGTATGTGATAAAGAAGTGACAGGCATTAAGGAGGGCACTTGTTGGGATAAGCACTGGGTATTGTATGTAAGTGATGGATTCTGGGAATCTACTCCCGGAGCCAAGAGCACACTGTATACCCTGCATGTTAGCTTACTGGACAATAAATTACATTTTTAAAAATGTTCCAGTGAGAATCACACATTAGAATAAAAAAACGTCTTCCTTCTCATGGACATGATTCAAACCATTAGGTTTTTCTGTAATACTTGGACAGGAGCATGTAAAGCTCTGATGGACTCTTTGGAATACATGGAAGGAAAGAGATTGTGAAAATAATACACGCGGTGCTCAGAAAAAGAGGTATAGAAAGGAGAGATAATACTAGAGTAAGAAACCCCAGGGAGATGGAGTTCAGACTTGTTGCCAGAGAAAGTGTCACAGAGAACCTACAGATACACCAGGCAGTAAGAGGAAATGGTCTCTCCTTTTTCAGACGTGACCTAAAAAGCAGGACAAAACATATGTAAGGAATCCAGGATGAGAAAGTGTTCACAATCTGTCTGAGTGCAGCGTTGGTGGTACAGTGGTGGATGTAGCTGCCTTTCAAAATCTGGTTGGGTTGTCAGGAAACCTCAGATAAATCTTATCAGGATCTCCCTCAACATCTAGTCCCCAGTGCAGAGTTTTGTAAAGCCAGAAAGCCCAAATGGATAGCAATTATCAGGATCAAGACAGAAGGATCCAGGACAGAAAACTGTCAGACTTTACAGAACTTATATAGGCAATGACATAACTTGATTTTGAGGCAAAGAAGGCTTGCTCTTATTCTTACAAGTACTCTTTTCGTCTGGTCAAAATGTGTGCTTATCGGGGCACCTGGGTGGCTCAGTCGGTTAAGTGGCCGACTTCGTCTCAGGTCACGATCTCACGGTTCGTGGGTTCGAGCCCTGCGTCGGGCTCTATGCTGACAGCTCAGAGCCTGGAGCCTGCTTCAGATTCTGTGTCTCCTTCTCTCTCTGCCCCTGCCCCGCTCGTGCTTCGTTTCTCTCTGTCTCAATAATAAATAAAACAAAAAAAAAATTAAAACAAAAACCAAAATGCGTGCTTTTCTAGAAGTGCTTTGAGCAAGTGTTCTAAGATACAAGGTTTAAGATACAGTGTTCTAAGTAGGGCTTAACTGGCTTAGAGAAAAGAAGGATAACAACCGAGGCTGGGCACTAGGCAGCTCCCGACCTTTTTAAAAGGTTTCGGGGGTATCGGCTGGCTCAGTTGGTGGAGCGTGTGACACTTGACCTCGGGGATGTGAGTGTGAATCTATGTTAGGTGCAGAGTTTACTTAAACAAAAATTATAGAAAATACAAAATAGAGTTCAGCATGTATACGTGCTTAGATAAAACCCTCATTTTGGGGGATCATGGTGGACTCATACATGATTTCTTATGGATTAACCTACATGCTTTCCTTTTTTTTTTTTTTTTTAGACAGCATCATGACAATCTTAAAATTAATTATTTTCCATGATGGTTGCTTGTTGTAGCTTTACATGATATGATTCCTCTTGTCCTTCCTATTTTGTTCAAAGCATCAAGGGTTTTTTCCATCCTTTTTGCATAGGGTAAGGAAACAGCACACATAAAATTGGATCTGTATGTTCTTTGGATATTAAGTTTCAGAAATTTTTTAAATCAGTATTTTTTCTTCATATATTTTTTAACAAATCTTCTGCTTTACAAAACTGGACATAAATAATTTTCTTTTTTTAAAAAAACGGTTTTTTTTATTTCTAGGAGAGAGAGAGACAGCGTGAGCAGGGGAGGGTCAGAGTGAGAGGGAGTCACAGACTGAAACAGGATCCAGGCTCCGACCTGGCAGTCAGCACAGAGCCCGACGCGGGGCTCGAACCCACGAACCGCGAGATCATGACCTAAGCGAAAGTCGGACGCTTAACCGACTAAGCCACCCAGGCGCCCCTGGACATAAATAATTTTCTATGAAAACAATGATGTGATGGATAAAAAGGTTTAGGCATGCAGAACTTTTCTGTCTCTTGTACATTTTTGCCATTTCACTCTGACTCCCTAAGTGGCTGAAGAATGCCACAGATTCTTAAGAGATTTGTCTACAATTAAATGAGAATCAGTCTTTGTACACAGCTCTTATGAGAAAACTATATTGATGAATGACTTCTATTTCCAGAAACATTATAGTCATTCAAGAAGCAATACAACTGAGTTTTGTAGTATGAATGCTACAGATTGAAGTTCTGTTTTAAGCTCATCACTAACTTAAAACCATGAACTACTTGATCTCAGGCTAGGGTAGTGCTTTGTTACCCTTCCATTGTATTCTTTGCCTTTAAGAAGGGATGGTACAAAAAAAAGAATGAAATGTTTTCTGTTTTAAAATTTTTAAAAAATTTAATGTTTATTTGTTTCGAGAGAGAGAAAGAGACAGAGTGCCAGCAGGGAGGGGCAGAGAGGAAGACACAGAATCTGAAGCAGGTTCCAGGCTCTGAGCTGTCAGCACAGAGCCTGATATGGGTCTTGACTGAGAGAGCATGACCTGGCCCGAAGTCAGATGCTTCAACCGACTGAGCCACCCAGCTGCCTCTGCTTTGTGTATTTTTTAAAAGCTTTTTAAAAAAAATTGTCTATTTATTTATTTAAGTGGGGGAGAGAGAGACAGCATGAATGGAGGAGGGGCAGAGAGAATCCTAAGCAGGCTCAATATTGTCAGTACAGAGCCCAACGCAGACTTGATCCCATGAACTGTGAGATCATTACCTGGGTTGAAATCAAGAGTCAGACACTTAACCAACTGAGCCACCCAGGTGCCCCTAACATTTTGGGATTTAAATCACTAATTTTCACTGAAGTCAGGGTTGGTCTTAACTCCACCTTGAATGCTCCACATTAGATGGAACTGATCCCAGGTTTGTGGGATAGAGTCCTGTATTGGTCTCTGCACTGAGTGTGGAGCCTGCTTGAGATTTTCTGTCTCTGTCTCTGTCTCTCTCTCTCCTTCTCTCTGTTCCTCTCTCCTGCTCTTGCTCTCTCTCTCTCTCTAAAAATAAAACAGAATAAAAATATTAACCTAGTTGTGTGGTTCCCAAAGTTGGAAGCGTGAAGATGGTCCAATAGAGACACAAGATTTGGAAAGTCTAGAAAATAACCAGTCCCAGAAATCAGAAGTAACTCTGGAACTGACTTTATTTGTTATGGAACAAACTTGAAAATTATGTAGGATCCATCAATCTGTAAGATTCTTGCTGACTTCAGGGGAACTCCCAGGGATATCCATTGTTTAAAAAGAACTGAAAGTAGATTTTGAGGTTCCAGGTAATTTGGTTGCTGTCAGTGCTTAGCATTTCCCTTCATGGTTCAGATTCAGTTTTCTATTACTCATCCTGAAAACAAGGTAATGGAAGAAATCAAGTGTCAAGAAATTGTGGCACCAACATAGAGAGTAAATAGGATTATTTAAAAATCACATGGGAAGATCCTTAACACTGTTTTCCAGAGCGGCTGCACCAGATTGCATTCCCACCAACAGTGTAAGACAGGGTGCCCGTTTCTCCACATCTTTCTCAGCATCTGTTGTTTCCTGAGTTGTTCATTTTAGTCACTCTGACCGGTGTGCAGTGGTATCTCAGTATGGTTTTGATTTGTATTTCCCTGATGATGAGTGACACTGAGCATCTTTTCATGTGTCTGTTGGCCATCTGGATGTCTTCTTTGAAAAGGGGTCTATTCATGTCTTCTGCCCATTTCTTCACTGGATTATTTGTTTTTCAGGTATTGAGTTTGGTAAGTTCTTTATAGATTTTGGATACTAACAGTGTACAGGCTCCTCAAAAAATTAAAAATAGAACTACCCTGTGACCCAGCAATAGCACTAGTGGGAACTTATCCAAAGGATATAGGAGTAATGATTCATAGGGGCACATGTACCCAAAGTTTATAGCAGCACTTTCAACAATAGCCAAATTATGGAAAGAACCTAAATGTCCATTAACTGATGAATGAATAAAGAAGGTGTGGTTTATACATACAACGGAATACTACATAGTAATGAGAAAGAGTGAAATCATGCTATTTGCAACAACGAGGATGGAAATGGAAGGTATTATGCCGAGTGAAATCAGTCAGTCAGAGAAAGACAGATATCATAGGTTTTCACTCATATGCGGATCTTGAGAAACTTAACAGAAGACCATGGGGGAAGGAAAGGGGGAAAAATAGTTACAGAGAGGGAGGGAGGCAAACCATAAGAGACTCTTAAATACAGAGAACAAACTGGGAGTTGATGGGTGGGTGGGGGAGAAGGGAAAGTGGGTGAAGGGCACTGAGGAGGGCACTTGTCGTGATGAGCCCTGGGTGTTGTAGGTAAGTGATGAACCATGGGAATCAACCCCAAAAACCAAGAGCACATGTTACACACTATGTTAGCCAATGTGACAATAAATTATAGTTAATAAAAGAAAAAAAAATCACATGGGAAAAAGCAGCTGTAGGCTTGGGCTCGCCTGTTTCACATTGATCTGCTTTGAGACATTGTGACTTTCTGCCTCTCCTTTCTTGTCCCAGAGCTCGGCGCCTTATCTATAAAGTGAGAGAATGGGTTGTCTGAGGTTTTGTCTAGCTCTAACTTTTACGGCTACAGGACAAACACACTTACCTTTAACATTCATTTATTTCTGCAGTAACTTTTTATTGAGCCCTTAATATAATATGGGCACTATCAAAAACAAGAGAGGAAGAATTTTATCTCCTCACTACCTTGAGAGGTGAGCATTCATTACTTTTGAAAGCTGAGACATCCAACTCTTTCTTAGTTACATATTCTAATTTTAAGCAACCTTATAATCATCTTATTTCTTGTGGATGGACAGGAGTTCAGTTCTTAAATGTTTGCATGGCTCATCAAATGCAATCTTTAAAATTTCCTTAAATGTTCCTTAAATTTCCTTAAATGTTCCTTAAATTTAAAATATATTTTAATGGTCAATACAAGTAATCAATGGGATTTCAGCCTTCTTTATCCTCGGATGCATTTTGTTTGCTCTCTTCTACCACGAAACTAGAAACTCCACAGAGGCAGGAAGCAGGGGGCCATGTTGTGTGTTTCGCTCACCACCTTACCCCCATGTGAGCAATGCCTGATACATAGTGGATGTTTAATAAATAGTTGGTAAATGAATGATTCAATAATACATTTATTCCTACTTAAAAATCTGAATGTATCACATTCTCTCAGAAAACAACTGAATTTATTGTTCAAAGGTTAAGTACCTTTTATATTTTCTTTGGATAAACACCCAAGGCACTGGTGAGAGAAAACTACAGACACACATGGGGAAATGTTCTTGTGTTCTTGTGTTCCCTTCGGATCAGAATAAGATTTCCTGATACAAAAAAAAAAAAAAAAAAAAAAAACCCTTACCTTTTGGCTTCATTAAACACACAGAGGTTCCCATAGGTTTTTCCATCAGAACCACAGACCGGTTTGTAGATCGATTGGCATTTTGTATTTCCATTTGGGTTTTTGCTGCTGATACTGCCAGCCTGCAGCAATGTGAAAGACCGTTCGGTAAATATAGGAAACTCAATTTAATTCTGATATTGTGATAAGACAAAGAGTCATTGCTCATTAGTTATTGGTTAGGCATTGTACCAAACCTATCATTTTGTTAATTCCTTTATTTTAAACTATACAATAATACCAAAAGAATCATAGATACTGCTCCACTGTATAATTGCAGGCACACAGTGTATTTAAGTGACAAGCCCAAGACCAGATATAGATTAAATACCCAAGTTGGGTTTCAAAACCTAAATTATGTGACTCCAGAGCCCTTGCTTGTATTACATGTCACACTGCCTCCACTTTAATTCTTCGTAGACAAGCCTTCTCCTACCCGAGGAAACAACGATTATGGAAAAGTCATCCTGGCAAATACAAAACACATGTGATCATCATTTACTGAAACTTTCTTTTAAGAAAATGAGGCAGGAGGTAGGATTGTGCAGAGTTGAATTAAGTCCTACCTAAAGCACTTCCTTGGAATGAAGTTACAGAATGACAGAAGTCTATGAACACCAAGTTTCGACAGCAAATAAGAACAGAGGCACTAGGTGAAATTGTGAGGATCTTCAGTAGGGGGCTTAGTCCTTTCAGGACCAAGGAAGACGAACAAATAGTTCAGTCTTTTCCATTGGTTGGGACTCCAGTACCATTTTCATACCGCTTGAGAAAGTTTAAGTAACCATGTAAACACTCAGAAACATGGTGGTGGTGGCAGTAAGGTCTGGATGGCAGGAGTGTCCCTGGAAAATTATTACTTCATGCCAGGCTAAGATGTAAAAACCAAGAGGGACAGGCAATTTTCATTTGAAAGGGTGCTGGGGAATGACAAATTATAAGGTAAAAAATGAAGTTCCCATTAAGATAATGAGATTGAGGAAGTGTTCTACAAAACTGTTTAGGGTGTACTGAGTGTCCACGGTCATGGTTACTTGGAATTAGGAGGCTGGCAGTTGGGAGACAGAGAGGCTGGCAAGTGAGATCTTGCCAGTATCATAAGAAGGCTCAGAGGGATTACAGGAGCCATGCATGTGCACCTGTTTACAATGATGTCTCCCATACATCATTTATTCACCGATCTGAAAACAGTTCAAAAGAACCTATTATACGCCTGTCTTGTTCTAGAATCTGGGGATACAGATTTAAAAAGAAATGGTACTTTCTTTAAGGAGTTCATGCTCCAAATCACTTGTAAAGCAATATGGTACATTCTATTATAAAGGATATCATCGGTATTAGAAATACATTTGTGGAAAATCAAAGGATTCTGTAAAACATGGATGTATGACTAAGAGTGACATGAAATGTCCAATCATACCCAATCATGGACATGGGGTTCAATCGTTAAAAAAAGTCCTTAATTCCATGCTCAGGAGTTTGGGTCTTATCTTCTAGACAGTATGGTGCTGCTGAAAAATTTCCAGCAGGGGAGTAAGAGATCGGGTCAGATTTGTGATGTAGGAATACCACTTGAGGGGCTTGTAGATTATGGAAGGGATGGAAATGGGCATGAATGTTAAATCTGGTGAGGGTAGAGACTCGCTTCACAAAGATGTGAACTAGTCCAGTATAGGTAGAAAGGCTGGAGTCAAAGACAGTAGAAAGGAATGAGAAATGGAATGGAAGAGCACAACACTCATTAATGATCATAGGTACAAATGAAAACAACCATCTCTAGATTCCTTCTCATTTTGTTGAATCAGTATCATCACAAAGTGTTTGTCTTTAGTACAGTATATTCTGTTAAGTATTTTAAGTCTTAGAAAATAGAATGGTTGAGGTCAGTTCACCAAGGGGAAAAAAAGAGATTAACACCAACCTGAATCTCCATTATATTGGCATTCAAAGGGTTGCCCACATTTTTTCTTTCTTCTTGATTGTAAAAAGGCCGTGGTTTCCCTTGTTGGCTAGATAATCCTGGTCTTCCTTGCTGGCTAGATGACCCTGGACCCCCTTGCTGGCTGAATGACCCTGGCTTCCTTTGCTGGCTAGATGATTCTGAACCTCCTTGCTGGCTAGATAACCCAGAACTCCCTTGCTGGCTTGAAGGTCCTGGTTTTCCTTGTTCGCCAGAAGCTTCTGCATTCCCTTTTGGATTAGAGTCTCCTGAATTCCCTTGCAGACTTCCAGGCCGATTGAAAACTCCTGGCCTTCCTTGATGATTAAAATCCCCTGGTTTCCCTGGCTGGCTAGAAAGCCCTGGTCGTCCTTGCAGACCAAATATTGCTTGTTTTCCTTGTGTGTTGCCACCTCCTTGCTTATTAAATTCACTTTGTTCTCCTTGATGGTTAGCTTCATTTTTTCTCTCTAGAATAAATGCAGGTTCTGGACCCTCTTCTGGTTTAAAAACACTGGTTTTCAACATCTGGGCTGAAGACACTGAAATAGTACGTAAGCACAAAAATAAAAATAAAGTCATTTAACTTTAAGAATTTTAAATCAACAGCATTCATCCCAAGTTATAGTATGTACTTAGTGCCTCTTTGAGTTGTTTTTAATCAAAACTCAAGACAGAAGCTTCCCATAACTTCTCATAGCCTTAATATTTGGGTTCCTCCACTTTTTTCTTGATTGTATTACAAGATTTCTAAAAATTATGGGGTTGGAGTGCCTGGGTAGCTCAGTGATTAAGCATCTGACTCTTAATTTCAGCTCAGGTCATGATCTGATGGTCTGTGAAATCGAGCCTTAGGTCGGGCTTTGCTGACAACACAGAGCCCACTTGGAATTCTCTCTCTCCCTCTCTCTGGCCCTCCCCTACTCATGCTCTTTTCCTCTCTCAAAATAAATTAAAAAAATAAATAAAAATCATGGGTTCAAACCAGCTGGCCTCATTTTTAAATCAGAGCCTGAATTACTTGAACTAAGCTATTTGAGCTTGATACTACTCCAAATTCCTTGTAATGATTTCCTAATTAATCAAATAGACTCTGAATTATGTTTATTATAAACTTTACATCACAGAACCCCTTCCCATATTCCCAGCGTCACTCCACAGAAGGTGCTATCAGCAATTTTCCAGACATAAAGCTGTCAGTTGTGAGCCCTCATTCCATATTCTTTTTTCATCTCTATATATGCTTTCTGTAGCTATTTTCTTCCCTCTTTGCCCCTGTTCCAAAGGGAACAGTGCACCATTTCCCACAGGGGCCCCAGCATCAATCAATCAGTCATACTCTCTCCAGTGTTTCTTTCTTTCTTTTGTGCTCAAACTACTCAAGGAAATGGTAGATACTATATGACTATTTCTTAATACCTACTTTTCATAACTCATCTACTTTGTTTCTTGAATTTGTTTTGGAAGCTCATCCATCACCATATATATATACCATATATATATACACACACACATATATACATATATGTATATATACATATATATACATATATACACACACGTATATACATATATGTATATATACATATATATATAGTTATATACATGTGGTTTCTATATATGGTTATATATACATATGGGATATATATGTATACTTTATTCAAATTTCTATTCCCAAATAATCAGGGTTAGATAACAATTCATGAGCAAATGGAATGGCTTTATAACTGTTAAGTGCAATGGTATTCTATTGGATCTTACGTTTCTTGTCCTGGGTTTGGTACAAGTGTTTCTTTTTTGGCTTCCTCATCTTTTCTGTTTAATGATTATCTTTTCCCCTCTACTTTCTCAATTTGGGGTTTCTGCAAAAGCTTTATTCAAAGCTTGAATTGTTTTTCTCCACAGGCTTTCTCCCTAAGTTTTTCATTTCATACAACCTGAAATAATTTCAGGGTGGATGGTTCCAAATCTATGCCTAGGGTTCCAGTTGCATTTTCATTTGATCCTCTTTATATTTCCACAAGTGTACACGCTTGTACCTTCAGGTAAATTTAACTAAAATCAAATGCATCATTAATTGTTATCCACTGGGCATGCCATGGTCTACTATATCGCTGGTGGTTAAGATCTTAGTGCAGGCTCGGGAATTGAGCACTTAGTAACCTGGCATACTAACCGTGCTGTATTGTGTGGTAGGGTCATAGGTGTAATCTAGCCATCCTTTCAACTTACCAAAAAGTATATTTGAAGAGTCCATTATACGCCAGAGCTATAGAAAGAGCTAGACACACAACCATGAATAAGTATTGTTATTTTGCCCTGAAGAAGCTGGAAGGTCTAATAATGGGTGTAAGCAAGCAAAGAGGCATTTATGGTAGCTTGATTAAAGCTGTAATGTGAAAAGTAAATTAGACAACAGACTCAGAGTCAAGATAGCAGGTGGTAGGGTACCATCTCTCCTTCTTGAAGGAGGTGACACATAAGAAGTATAGGCTATAGCCAGAAAAATGGAGAAAATAACTTAACAGTTATAAAAAATAAGAAGAGAATTATTTTCAGCAGAGAGATGAGCATTTGCATGAGTTCTAAGAGCCAAAAGTATTCCTGAACAGGCACTGATCTTGACCAGAAATCAGTTAAAATAAGGTTATGGATGATATGGAAGAAATAAATCAGCTGATCTATTTTCTTTGTTAATTATGTTTGTTTTTTAAAAAATAGGTCTTATAAGCAAATTATATCATATTTCAAAGACACAAAAGGATAAATAGTTTAAAGTAACTGTCTCTTCCTCTCCTGTCCCAATCCTCCTTGGCCACAGTTACATTTAATAGTTTTTTCTGTATTTTCTGTATTATTCAAGAAATATCTTCTGTATTTACAAAAATATTGGGATATATTTTCCCACACAATTAGTAGCATGTTGCACATTGTGCTGATTTTTATAGCTCTTGTATTTCCTTCTTTTCCTAGTACAATTATATAACAAAAATCTGATTAATATTTCTCACATGACTAAATGTCTAAAAGATAAATCAGCTGTGATTTTAAATAAACAAAGCAACTAAAATATCAGCATGTGGTATAACTGTTTTTTTAATGTTTATTTATTTATTCTCAGAGAGAGAGAGAGAGGCAGAGAGACAGGGAGAGAGAGAACCCGCTGTCAGCGCAGAGCCTGACACGGGGCTTGAACTCATGAACTGTGAGATCGTGACCTGAGCTGAAATCAAGAGTTGGATGCTCAATCAACTGAGCCACCCAGGTGCCCCTAACCATTTTTAAGTTAAATTTTTGTGAAATAATTATCCTTAGTTTTTGTTCTGTATTTTTGTCCTTTGATTTCACATACTACATGTACTCTTGGCATTGCTTTTTATTGTAATAGGCATTTCTGAGTCCTCTCTTTTCATCACTCTCCAAATCCACTACTTCATCACCCTAGCACAAATGTGCTTTGTTCCATCAACAAATGCCTGCTTAATACATACTTACTATCATCTAGCAAAGCACTGAAGTACAAAAGAGACATGTTACCTGCCATTATATATATATGTTCTAGGGAGGAATTTTATCTCTATATACTTTTCTTGCAAACATACACAATCATAATACGTATATGCATAATATATTTTCTCTGATGTATATATTAAAAAATATAGACTGTCTGTGTCATTTATTATCTAGAGAAATTTACATCCTTAGCTGGGCATTTCAGCTTTGAAAACAGACCACCTAACTGTATTGAGGTACTCCTTTTAGACTGAATTTTCTTTCCAGTGTAATGTCTTGCTTTTCCCATTCCCTCGCCTAGGCTTCTCTTCAGTCGCATCAAACTATTCACTGTTGTCTCACCTTGTCACTGTTTTTAGGCCTTCAGTCTATATTTATGCTGTCTGAAATTAGCCTCTTCCCTTTCTCTGTCTGATGGAGATTTGTCCCTTTAACATTTTCTGACAAAGTATTGCTAAGTCACTCAACATTTCTGATTCTTTACTTTGAGAGTTGGAAGGAAAGTCATTGAATGTAACTTTTCTTACCTGAGAACAAGGCCAAGAACACGAAGGGGAGGAAGATGAAAGCGCTCATGTTAGAGTCACAGCTGTTTCAGACCTGGTTGTTGGACGGAATTAAGAGAAACTCTTCAGTAGATGCTTTCTGAATAAGCTGACCTGATCACTACCATGTTATATATTTGAAAAATCCCCCACCCTAGTTGCTAAACACTGTCATTTTGTTTTAAAAAAAAAAAATGATAGAGTAATTTTCACAAACTGGAAGGTGTTCCTTCTTGAGTGGATTGCCATTTGAAAAGTTAGCTTCACACCCCAACTCCCATAAATACCCCAATTTAATATGCATCTACCAATATCTGTCTTACAGAATAAAATTAAAATGGTGAAATCCAGCTGGGAAAGTGGTAAGCTCAGTGTTCAATTTTTTTTTTTTAATTGTTAAGGGATGACTTGTCTTCTGTCCGTACTGTTATTGACCTTGCAAGTTTCTATGTCCACAATAGAGATTCCCATGACGTTTTCCCACAAATAAGTTATGTGCCAATAATTTACCTCAAATTATATTTTGAAAGCAAGTAAAAAGGCATCAGGCACTGGTCATTAATAAGTGTTGAGTGCATCCAGTGGGGAATGATGAGGTGTAATGTGTTTTTATGAGGTCCCAAAAAACAATAGATCTTATGTTTGAGAATAACATCATGTTATTGACTTTCTTGCCTCAAGCTATTATGCCAAACAGAAGCTCCTGTGAGAATCACCTTGGGAGTTTTAGTCAGCGATAAACCCAGTATCGTGAAACAGCAGAATATTGTGTTCAAGGTTGGCTGCCTATATAAAAGAAGTTTGAATGAACTGAGGCCTGTCTAAAAGAAAATGACCCTGATAAAGTGGGGTCTAGAAAACACAGAGCAGAAGGTTGTGTTCTTCTGTAAGAGAATATAAGCTTGAGTGAAGACAGACTTAGGATGGATGTTGCCATTGGCTCATCATGTGAAGGGCATTAGGACGGGAGAGGATGATGTTATTTGGTCTGTGTAGTTCCATGTGGCAGATCTAGTTCCAAAATAAGGAAGTGCAGGATAAATATTTTTGAATTCTGAGGTGAAGTAGGTGCTTCTTAGAATTCCTTCTAATTCTAAGATCTTCAGATTTAGTGGTCCAGGATTGTGTTTGATTTCCATTTTAGTTTCTTCAGAAGGGCAATTTTGAAAATGATGAATGATTTCTTTTAATCAAGCTAGCAATTGTAAGGCATCAAAAAGGACAAATTTTAAGTTTCTCTATAGTAAAAAGGCAACTTTTTCCTCCCCCTCTATAATTGTACTTTGTACTGACTAGTGTTCATATGAATGTCAGAATAGGCTCAATGAATCACAAGGCCTGATTATGCACATATGTGTGTGTGTGTATCCCATATAATATACTCCATATTATATATATACATATACATTTAAAGCACAGATAACTTTTAACAAAAATTCATTATGAATTTTTCCAAAATATGGTAAGTTGAAAGAACTGTGCAGTGAAAACCCATATACACATCACCGAGACTCTTCAATGAACATTTTGCTACACTTGCTCTATCATATATTGACCAAAATGGGTGAATTTGACGCAAGGTATTTTCACATCCAGATACTCAGGTACAGAACTCAATGCAGTGAAATCCCAAGTATCAACAAATGGGCCACAAGAGCTGCATTTGCATTTTGCCTAAACAATTGCTTTGCACATCCTTAGCGCCATCATCCGTCCTACTCATGCTTTTCTCCAAGCTCCAGTGTCATCACACTTCTAAACAGCATACATAAATAACAAACATGATTGAGCGCCTTGTGTGTGAGGATACGGCGGTGGGAAGATGAAGTCTCATGAAGCCTCTGCTCTGAGGTTTCAGAGACTGTCTCATGAATTAGTAGAAGGTATTGCTGGTCACATAAGTAAGGCAGCGTTTTCTCTACATCTCTGTTATCCAAACCAGGCCAAAGGGCATTTTACTTTTAATCCTCTAATTTTATTAAATGGAACATTTAATTTATCCTTGGATGATGGGGATTCTTCCACCTTTAGAATTGTCTTCCATTATTATTTTCCTTTACATTTGGGAGTCACAGCAGCATTCTGTGTTGGAGTAGGCTCAGAAAATGCTCGGCACTGCCACTTGCTGGGGAAGGGGAGGGGGGCATCCCACATGTCTTAGAGTGCGATTCTACATCAAGGCTACTCTTTTAGTGGTCGTCATATTTGGGTGGAAATAACAACAGTGTTAGGGTCAGATGACATAAAGGGTCTGTCACTCCTCATTTTAGCTGTATAATCTTAAGCAAGTTAATCTCTGTCTCTCCGTCGGCTTCTTTCCTTATCTCCCTTTCCTCTTATTTCTAAAATCATGATGATAATACCCTACTGAAAGAATCAAATTTTGCTAAGGATTTTGTTGCAGTTTGGAAGACAAAGTTTATCCCTGCAGTTTAGTGATCTTGGTTTCTGATTGTGAGCTGTCTAACAGCATCCTGTGTCCAAGTACCTGATTTAGACTCAATAAGCCATTCATCATGCAGCTAAAGGGAAGGAAACTTTGAGCCCCTTCTTAGCTTTCTTCCACCAAATACTTTAGCCACTGTTTCTTTTCAATTCTTCCTGGGGGGGAAATAGCACATGTCAAGTTTTGTTCTTTGAACTCCAGGTGTGTAAAGATTGAGCACAGTTCAAGATGGAAGGCATCAGCTACATAGAACTCATTAGGATTTTCAGACATAGATGCCAGTAGGTTGAACTGAATCAGGAAAACAAATGGAATATTTGGTCTGGTTTTTGAAATGTAATTCAAATTACATGGAAGACATAATGCCTCTTAAATTCAGTTTTATATTGCCAAAACTGTCTGAGGGAGACTTGCCAGTTGCTTACCAAATCTCATAAAATACTTCACAATATTAAGAAAGAGGCCAACTTTCAAGTACTAGGCAATTACTATTTCACTTAAGGCCCTTTTGCTATTTCTCAGTTGACTTATTAATTGATTGTTTTACCCAATCATCACCCACGCAGAGGCATTAGTTTCAGAACACGGAGTCCTGCAGGGTGGCAGATGCTTGAGATAGAATCTTGGGTAACTTCTCTGCTTTGGATGTTAGTTTCTTCACTCAGCACACAAAGTATTGATGCAAACCGAATATATTTAATTTCATCATTATTTATTGAGATGATGCATCTGTCTGACACACACACTAAAATGTTCCATTAATGTTGACTCTGTTATTACACCCATGTGAGCATTTGAGATTAGAGACATGACCTCTTCCACCTTCATTTTAGTTGAATGCAGTGAACTAAATATTGTTTATATGTTTATATATAACAATATTATTGTTATATGTTTTGACACTGAATATTATTGTCTGGTAACCATAATAATAAAATGCAAAATAGAGCAAAATTATAAAAGTCATGGACTAAGTGGGTTATAAATGGCATTTATTGACTTATTACTGAGATTTTTCATGATGTGGAAAATTTTGGTGTATAAGTTTACAAACTGTAGGGATAATATTTGAAATATAATGTCTTTCTCACTCCCAAATTAACCTCTTTGTCACCATTGCTATAAATAACTACAGTGGCTTTTTCAAAAACCTTATCTTCATACTTAAAAGAACACAAGTTACAGTTTGGTCCCTTGTTGATCATTACATTTGTTACTTTTAGCCATTCAGGTCCAGGTTTTCTGTAACTCTTTTCTCAAACATCACTTTTAGTCACCACTCATATAATGTCCACACATAATTCACCTTACAATTATTTTTTTAAAAGAAGGATGAGCACTGGGTGTTATATGGAAACCAACTTGACAATAAAACTATGAAAGAAAAAAAAAAGAAGGAACATATTTGTAGAATATTGTTTATAAAGATTGCCACCAATAAATCCTCACATCTCTTTCCATACAAGTTACTTCTCTCTTGTAGAAAAGTCTGTGTCCCTCCTCTTGAATCTGAGCTGGTCATGTAACTTTCACTGACCAGGAGAATGCAATGGATGTGACAGCATACCACTTTTAGAACTAAGCCTTAGAGCCTGACCGGGCTGGATGAGAGACTATGAAGGGAGAGAGAGACAAAGAAAGGTGGAGACAGAGACAGAAACAGGAAGGAACCTCTCTAGTCCCAGTGAAACATCAGAAATGTGACAGAAGTCATTCTGGATCCCAACAGAGCCATCCAGCAAAAGCCAAATGGAACAGAGGCAGATCATTTCTGCTGAGCCTGCATTAAGTGGCAGACTTGAAGGCAAATGAATGACTGGTTTGTTTTAAGCCATTAAGTGCTCAGTAATTTGCTATGCAGCAATAGATAATCGTTATCACGGACAAGACTACGATTATGTTTTGACACTGAATCAAGACCCCACGATAACTATAAAGATACCATTTATTGAGGCACTTTGTATGCATGATCTCATTTAATACTTAAAACTATACTTTTCTAACATCCTAAATATGTGATGAGGAAACCCAAGCACTGGGTCATTAAATAACTTTTCACACAGTTAACTCTAGTCAAGATATTTGAACATATCTGCTTAAGGAGTTCCATTCCTGGCTATCCAGAAGCATGGGAATGCTCTTTCCAGAAATAGAGACTTGGAAAAATAAATGTTTGGGTTAAAGATCAGACTGTGAGTCAGTCCCTCAGTTGGCAATCAATCCATCTTTGGCAGTACAGAACTAAGATTTCAAATTCAGAGCTGGAAAGAGATCTCGGCCCAGCCATATGGAGATTTCTAAGTCTTCTCTAGTACACCCTGGGTCATACATCACATATCAGTGCTCGATCAACAACCTACACTTCTGATACCAACAGCAATTCTTTGCTCAGGAGAGATATAGGGAAATCCACCATATCCCCATTTTGATTTTGAGATTGGTTGCTCCATTAGTTGGTGGGACAACATTTTATGTATATGTGTATACTTCCTGAAGGGCAGGTTTGTGGATCCCATTGTACTTTAGGAATATCTTTTAAAAAAAGAATAATTTAATATAGCCATAACCAAACCAAAAAATTTAATCAGTTCTATAATCTACTGGTTTGGGGTTTCCAAAAAGACATCTTTCTTAAAGACTTTTGAACAAAGTCTATAGTTTTTTGGTACATATACATACTACTTGTTCTAGTTGAAATTTACATTTTTTACTTTGAATTGATAAACTATTTCTATTTAGGGTCATTGTGACCAAAACTATTTTGTTTTATGGGCTACTACTATTTTACCATATCTACCTTAAAACAAATGTACAGCTATCAGCTTTTTTCAAAACATCATATCACATACCTTATAACAGACATACAAGTTCAGTGCTTTAAAAACATTGTTTTGGGGCACCTGGGTGGCTCAGTCAGTTGAGCGTCCAACTTTGGCTTAGGTCATGATCTCATGGTTTATGGGTTCAAGCCCTGCGTCGGGCTATGTGCTGACAGCCAGAGTCTGGAGTCTGCTTCACATTCTGTGTCTCTCTCTTTCTCTGCCCCTCTGTCATTCCTGCTCATGCTCATGCTCTGTCTCTCAAAAATAAATAACCATTGTATTAAAAACATTGTATTAATACTTCTACCACCACATTTTACAGGACTTTTAGGATGCTTCTTTATTATTTCAATGCTCCATATGCTGATGAATACCTACTATGTATAAAGATATTTGGAATATATATTTCAATCATAGACTATCACAACTATAAAATATTTCAGAGAATGTCTAGCCCATATCCTTCATTCTACTCTTGGGAAAGAGAGGATCAAAAGAGTCACTGGAATTCTAAAAGCAGTGGCAGAGTTTGGGCTTGATTCTAATTCCAGCGTTCACTCTTCCAAGTATTTGTTTATTATCTAATGGCCACAGAGTATAACTGGCCACATTTATGTGTATGTGTATTATGAGTATATGGGGCCAGTTATATTGTGTGGCCAGATGAGATACAGACAGCATGTGACAGTTGATGCCATCACATACTTGAGGCTGCTTTCTAGACTCTTTTGTTAAAAGACTCAGAGATCTGGAAATGGTGAACTCAGGCTACATGAGACCTCATAGTTTCCTACAGAAGGGAAAACAGATGGCCCCAGGGTGTAAAGCTCATTTGTTCGGATATCATCTCTATCACACTAGTATCCTGGTTCATCAGTCTTTTCAAAATATTTAACTTCCAACTTATATACTTCATATTAAAAATAACCTTTTTAAGCATCCAGAACCAGACTCTGTGCCAAGTACTTTGTATGAATTATCTCTTTCAACTCTCAAAACAACCTATTTTATAGATATCATCTATTATAATATAGATATTATTATTATAGAAATATATTATTTCATTTCTCCAGTGAAAAACCAAACACTGTCACAGAATTATACTGTAAAAGTCCATATTCTAAAGTTTATCTCTTAATTACTATAAAATATCTTCTGTCTGTATTAAAACTCAAACAATACAATAAGCTCTTCTTTATTGGGTACAACCCACCATGGTAACGTATGAGACTTCAGAGTATTTTGGGGAGTCCTTGAAAACTTCATAAGTGGCATTGCATACTTTGTAATGACAATTCAAGTATCAGGTCTATTTATTTCCTTTGCTTTTTATTGGTACCTCAGAACACTTTAGCCCCTAACTTGTTAATAAGTCCTTAGAAAGAGTATTTACACAATTCCTACATTAATGGACAGTTTGTCTCTGTCTCTTTTTAACTTGGTGACTGATCACATGTTTCAGATTCCTCTTATGTAAGATAAATATAATAATAAGTATATTGGTTTGTTGTGAATACTTAATGAGTTAACATATGTAAAGCTGTTAGAATAATGTCTAACACACGGAAAAAACTCACTCAATGAATGTTAGCTATAATCTTTTTTTAAAATTTAGATTTGTACTTTGGTCACCAATATAAACTGATACTATTGCAAGAAGGGATTTTAAGTAAAGCTTGGTGAGGCAGCTGATGATCTTCTATTGAAAAAAGGTAAGACTAGGAGATATTTCAAAGAAGAGAATATGAAAAGGGAAGTACAAGTTGTATCTGTGTGCGTGCGTGTGTGTTATAAAAAGGTAGGAAACCATTTTTTGTGTGTGGTTTTGAAGTAAAAAAAAGTATTACCACTTGGTGGAAGTAATAAAGAGGTAAATACTAATTTGCTGTAAAGAAATTGTTCTCTACTGATGGAGTGGGATGCCTTTTTAGACTGTGAATTTTCGAAAACTGAGAGTATTCATTGAAGTGCTCAAAACTGTTGTGCCTTAAAGTGAGATACGAAGCTCATATGCCATCAGGAGTCAGGAGCTAATGTGAAAAAGCAAAGCTGATTCTGGTGCACTGTGGGAATGACTCACCCAAAGGAGTCAGGGGATGTAGGAGTGGCTCAGTTGCTTTTGGCTCACATCATGGTCTCATGGTTTGAGTCCTGTGTGGGGATTCTGTGCTGTCAGTGTGGAGCCGGCTGGGGAATCTCTCTCTTTTGGTCTCTCTCTGTCCTCTCCCACTTGTTCTCTCTCTCTCTCTCAAAATAAATAAATAAACAAACATTCAAAGGAGTAAAGTAATGATTGTTGTTATTAGGAAACATCGGAGCTGGCTAAGCAGATCTTTTGACTTTTCCAGAGTTTTTTTTTTAATTTTTTAAAACATTTTTTATTCATTTCTGAGAGAGAGGCAGGGGAGGGTCAGAGAGAGAAGGAGATTTCAGAATCTGAAACAGGCTCCAGGTTCTGAGCTGGCTGTCAGGACAGAGCCCGACGCGGGGCTCGAACCCACGAACTGTGAGATCCTGACCTGACCCAAAGTCAGATGCTTAACTGACTGAGCCACCCAGGCACCTCCATTGGGAATTTTTAAAAAGCAGGAACATATCAAACTATATTTTAGGTGGTTGGGATACATTTGTCTTTCCAGATAGTCCATAAACACTCTGAAGATGCTAAGCTTGTCTGTCTGTTTTTAGATTTCTAAGCACTGACAGCATGCCAATAAACTTCTAGTTTCAAGATTTTTCACAATTTACCACACACGGAAGCTTTTCATATTTTATTTAGTAGACTGTAGTACTATAGTAAGCTGATAAAGCTGATAAAACTGATACTGAGACAACTAGTCTAGAGGCTTCAGCTGATCCAGAACCTATTTAGTGCCCTGATAACTGAAGTGACCAACACTCTGTCTCCTATGTTACTTATTTCTCATCTCCACATACAACTGAGAAGCTCTAAAACAACTAAGTATGTCTCTTAGGGCAAAATTCTTCCCCCAAATATACTATATACTAAGGAATGCTAATTTGAATCAGAGAATACATATTTTCTTGGACTGAGCCTTATTAATCTGGAGGTCTTCTGCATAAATCTGAAGAATGGAGATTCAAAGCACGGAATGGAGAGAATTCTGGATTTGAAAAGTGTGGAAATATTCTATACCCTGTGTTTGTTTTCAGGTTGTACCATTTCATACTCAGGAGTTCTAACTAAATCGAACAAGGTGGCTCCAATGTGACCAAAAAGAACTTCAATGTAGAAAGTCTGTCAAGAGAATTTTATTGAGGCCGTCATCTTTTGTGCATAATAACTGTGGGAAATACATCACAAAGGATATTGAATTACAGGGAATAAATCTTCGAACGCAAAAGACAAATGGAATGTGCTTCTAGCCTTGCTGTGTCAGAGGAGTCAACATTTCCCATTGTGTTTGAAACCAAGCTTTCCATTTTTTCTCCTGAAAGAAAAGAGGCGGTGCTGAGGAAGAAAGGTAGTGGAAATGGGGTAAATCCAGGCTGGATGAACTGGGAAAGGGTACTTATACTTCTCAGGTCTCTTTGGGGATATTACATTGTGTTATTTTAAATAAGAGTTAACTGTACAACACTTAGTACAGTAAAGTCTTAATGAAAAATTTCCCTGACTCATACCCCACTGGGGCAAACGGAGTATACTGTTCTCAGAGCTGCCTGAATGTGCTTACTCAGCTGCTTGGCAGAATTCACAGCCATTGCGGTAACTTTGCCCATCAGAGCCACACACTGGCTTGTGGATCTTGGGACAGGGTTTTCCATGTGTAGCTGGGTTCTCATCCTTGCTGCAAAAAGCCTATAATTGAAAGGAAGGTCTCATTTTACCTCATGAATAATGACATTGAAATCATTAGCTCTTTCAAAGAATGAAAAAATATGCCAAATTTATGCTTAAAAATTCTTTTAAAAACCATATATTTTATCATTATAATTAAGATACATGTTGAAAATAAAAAATAATAAAAGTTATACGGACTCCTAGTACCCAGAGATGTCCTTTGTGAGCATTTGTTTTTCTTTCCATTTCTTCTGTAGGCATTGCATTTCTGTTTTTATATTAAAAATAGAATCACACTGTGTATGTGTTCTATTTATCCTTTGTCATTTGCCTTTTCTGTGCCATTATGCACATCCTGAAAAGTATGATTTTTGTGGTATAATACTCTACTATAAGGATGTGGAATGTTTTCTTTACTAATACCCATTGTTGTGTATTTCTTCTTTTTACCATTGAATTGAAATCACCATTTAAAAATTGTTTATTTTGAGAGAGAGAGTGGTCATGCAGTGCATGCGAGCAGGGGAGGGGCAGAGAAAGAGAATCCCAAGAAGGTCAGGGCAGAGCCTAACGTAGGGGTCAAATTCAAGAACTGTGAGATCATGACCTGAGCTGAAATTGGAAGCCTAACCAACTGAATCACCCAGGTGCCCCTGAAGTCACTATTTTATATAAAAATACTTGTGTGTTCTGATTACTATCTTAGGGTATGCTCTCAGGAGAAGAATTGCTATCTCAAAGGTTATAGCTTGTAGGGCTCCTCATACTGGTTGCCAAACTGCTTTAACTTAAGTGTGTATCCAAGTATAAATTCCTTTCTATTTCTTGGAATTTCTGGAGAAGTTTCCCCATATTCCTTTTTTTTAATGTTACTCCTCAACCCAGCTAGAAGCGTCTTCAGATAATTAGCCATATTGAATTCATCTTTTTATCCAATTCCTAGGAAGGACCTGGTTTTAAAAGTCGAATATTGAAAAATATCTGTTGAATGAGTGGAAAACGAGAACAGAATTTAGAATGTAGATTGGAGGTACTAGTGCTACAGCCAACCTGCCCAAGTGCCAGTGATTCTTAGAAAGTTTGCACCATGCCTCTCAAAATCTTAGGCAGAGAGAGAGAGAGAGAGAGAGAGAATCCCATGAAGGGCAGAGAGAGTGAAGCAGAGCTCACGGAAAGAGGGCTTGTGTTTTTACCCCAAGCAGGGCTCATGCTCACCTGAAGCAGTGCTCGAGCTCACCTGGTGGGACTCGAACTCACAAACTATGAGATCATGCCCTGAGTTGAAGTCTCAGGTGCTTCAATGACTGAACCACCCAGGTGCCCTTCCCTAACATTTTTTATGTTTATCTAATTTTTAAATGTGTTCACCCAGTTGATAGGATTTTATAAAATGCTTTTTAAACTTGAAATACACTTTCAGTATCTGTGTCAAGTAACATATATTTTATATTACCGTCTTGAATACTGATCATTATGTAACTATTTTGAATAGTTGCCATATGTTGTACAAATTATTAAGCAAATCCCATTTGGAAACATTTAGTTTGCTACCATATACGTTTGCTAATGTAAACCATATTGTCAGGAATATCTATATAAATCCATCCTTAATACAATCCCAATTCTTTCCTTCGGCACCATTTCTAGAAGCCAAGTCTCTTTGTTTGAATTTGCCTTTCAAAAGACTTTTGATGCAAGTATCAAAGAAAAAGTCGGGGATTTTTTTTTCATATTTCTATTCCTGTATATCTTAAACATAACAGATATTCAGTAAACTTTGTTAAATAGTAGGGTGGATAGGATAAATGTTATTAAGTAATTATAGAAATTACTAGATCGACTGGAATAAAGTCTATTTACAAATCTTCCTCATAAGAACAGAGGACTAACTTTCAGTACCCATCTTTCTATTCTTCTTTCTTTACCACTGCTTCAACCAGAGGAAATCTGGATTTTATCTGCATTTATCACTTTTATTTGCTGAGATTTTGCTGTTGCTTTTATTTAATTGAGGGTTATGTCCTTGAAAGCAATAAATCCAAAGTTCTAGTTTTGCAGGTGGGGGCACTGAGGCTCACTCACTCTTAATATTTCCATGGCCTGGTAACAGAGGTAGAACTTGCACTTTGGTATCTCATTACCATGTGATTTTCTGGGTTGCTTCTTATCTTTTTCTATCATGGTGATGACTGGAAACAATTTTCTAAGAACTTACTTTTGAATACTGAGCCCTTCCTCTCAACAAGTTCCTATTCATACTTATGTAGCTGCCTGCAAGTTAGTGGGTATTAAAAGCATCATAGCAATAATGCACTTTGTAAAGATAAAGCCATGATTTCATTGAAATAATCTTCAAAATGTAGTTCTAGGCCTAAAATTTCAATAGGAAGATATGTTCCTCCACCTGCCACCCAGGATATCATTTTCCCCATGTGGTAGAGAGAGGAACAAAATAGAATATTAGAAATATCACCCTAAGGATTAGAAATACCAAAGTTAAGTAGACTGTCCTCAATCCCTATAGCATAACTGTGTCATTGGCTTTGATCAAGAATCTGGCTTATTATCTTTATGTTTCCTACAGTAACCATATAGGATAAAAGATATCTACAAGGTATCAAAACCCTAAGAACGGAAATTTAAGTGAAATATTTAGTCCTGTCGATTGGCAAAATAGCTTCAAAAACATCTAAGTATTTAGTATGATGTAGTTTAAGCAATGACTGAATTTGACAATTTTTTCGAAACTTTTTCTGTTGCAAAAACAGTATCTGATTCAGAGAATTTACATTTGATGGGACAGAGTGGAGTGATTTACTTTATCATACCTTATTTTTAAAAAATAATGAAATGCTTAGGTTTCTTTTTAAATTCCCTTTTGTATGATTCCATGGAGAAATCAATTTTATTTCTTTACTGTGTACTCAACAAACACTCATTGAGTGCCTACTTTGTGCCAGTAATCTGAATTTTCAAGGTAGTCTAATCAAACTTCTAATTAAAATTTTACAACCAAATTTTTCCTCGAGAAAGTAGCTCTTGCTTAAAAACAGTTGAAAATATTGAGGACATAAAACAATTACATGTGAAGGGGCCATGGCTGGCTGGCTTAGTTGGTAGATGATATGACTCTTTATTGTGGGGTTTTAAGTTCAAGCCCCATATTGGGAAAAGAGGTTACTTAAAAGTAAAATCTTTTTTTTTTTTTAAATACCCCAACAACTATATGTCATTTAGATTAGATCCTATACTAGAAAATGGTATTTCTGGAACAACTGGTGAAGTGTGAACAAGAGAATAGATACGTTATTTAACAATTACATATCAATGTTAACATCCTGATTTTCATGACGGTACTAATGTCATATAGAATATTAACATAGGATTTCTTTGAACTATTTTTACTGCTTTTTAAATTTCAAAATGAAAGGTTAAAACATTACTTTCAAAAATAAAGTAGAAAAAAGTCCATTTAGACCTCACCATCAACGTATTTTGAGCTAAGTTTTTAGATTAAATATGTAGATAAAAAAGGCACATCTCAAAATTTTTGTAGTAGGCTAATTTTCAGAAAGTAAAAATGATACTATATTTCACATCTGATTGTTTTCTTCTATGTTTTCTATCATTTGCTGAATCTTTCATTCAGCTTCAAATAGGAGAGAAAATACTTTTTCTGACCTTGAAAAAGTCATATCTTAATAGAGAAGACTCTCTGTGAAGGGTACCACAGTAGGATAAATGTTGAATTAGGTATAGTAATACCTTTCAACAGAAATACAGATGAGAAAGCAATGACAATAGATAGAAGGGATTTTGTCCATAGGAGATTTCTATATATGTAGGGTACCTGAGAGGGGATGTAAGAGTCCTCCCAAATGAAAGAATGGGCACAATTAATGATGGCGCTCACAGTGGCTGGCGGTTGTCCTTCAGATAAACAGCAGAGTCGTGAAGGTCTCTGAGAAGTCCTGGCCAGCTAGGGACCATGGGCCATTGCGTGTGGGCAGAACATTGGTCATGGGGGCGGGGGAGGAGAAGGTATAGAATCAATGAAGCTAAACAAGGAGATTGCCCACACATGGGAACGGCCTCCACTGCAAGGTTAACGAATTTAGATATTACCATCTTGGCAGGTGAAAAGTATCTATGATTTTTAAAATAGAGAATCCTGTGGTGAAAGTTAAATGTTAGAATATTCTCTGGTATTTATCAGAGTGCAGAATATTTGTGGAGTGGGTTAAATCTTTAAAAACAGTGAAGTTGTTTCTCCTTCTTTATCTTTATAAACATTTTGTAAAAACATTTAATATTCAATTATGAAAGTATAATTATAAACGTAACTTCGTTATTAAAATTTAATCATGAAAATTATAATTTAATAAGGGCTAATTTGTGTTTTTATATGTTAAACACTCTGTGGGCTGCATATAAATTAACTCACATAATATTGAATTAAGCAATTTAGCTGAATTTTATTGATAAAGAAACTGGGACACAGAACTGAAGTAACTTACCTAAAATCAAACATTCGTTGAGTAATAGGGCTGGAATATGAGCCTAAATATTCTCTGTCACAAAGCTCATATTTCAAAAAATAAGCCAAACTGCTTTACTACATATTTTTTATATTTCAAAGTATGTATCCATTTTTTAAAACATAGGTCGTATTATTATTATCACTATTATTTTGTGTAGACCTTCTCAAGAACATAGATCCTGCAATTACTAATTAGCAACACAAACCACCAGGGGATTCAACATTCGTGAGCCTGATAAACACTCACTCTGTATACCCGAGTCTGTTTAGTAAAATTTAGAGCTGTGATTCTCCAACTTTAAGTGGTGCCAAAATGTCAGGGGGCTTCTTAAAATGAGGATTCCTCGGCCTCAAAATCCCTAGAGGTCCTGGCTCAATCAATAGATTTAATATGTGCACGTAAGAAGCAGGATCGTGCATGTTAGGAAGGCTTCGTCGTGATTTGATGAACAAGGTACCCATATCCAGAGTTACTGTATGTTCTGAAATGCCTGGGATGCTCTCAGTTTTTTCATTATCTTCTTGTTCTAACTCTTGTAAGCACTACTTTCACTTTCAAAATTATCCTGATTTAGAAAATAAATGATATTCACCCCATACTTTTATAAACACTGCCAATACATTCCTCATATGGAAATGGGACATTTGCCTCACTTACAGAAAATAGGACATGGTTCACGTCCTTTGGTGCATCTGCACCAGTGATGACATTTGTCTGTATCAGTGTGTCATGCTGCCATTCTAGCTTCTCCCCAGACTAGCCAAAGACACTCTGAAGATCTTAAAAGAACAGCCACTGTACCTCTCAGCTCAAGATCTGCTATTGTTGGGGCGCCTGGGTGGCCCAGTCGGTTCCACATTTGACTCTGGATTTCATCTCCATGATCTCACGGTTCATAGGACTGAGAGCCCTGTATCGGCCTCTGCACTGACAGCGTGGAGCCTGTTTGGGATTCTCTCTCTCCTCTGTCTGCCGCTACCCTGTTCACATACACGCACAGGAGAACTCTCTCTTTCAAAATAAACATTAAAAAAAAGATCCAGTATTGTTGTGAGACAACCTCTTGTGAAAGAAAAGGACCCGTGAGAGAGAAATACATACCTGAGAGCCTCCTTGGCTTACAGCCTCTGCAATGAGAGAACACACACAGATAAATCACAACAGCTCAGAAGAATTCCAGAATTGAACAGCTAAAAT
The DNA here is from genome assembly GCF_003009895.1 of Hyaena hyaena. Taxonomy (NCBI): domain Eukaryota; kingdom Metazoa; phylum Chordata; class Mammalia; order Carnivora; family Hyaenidae; genus Hyaena; species Hyaena hyaena. The sequence continues at coordinate 1,966,778 of NW_024080875.1, forward strand.
TATCCTTAGGGATTGTCCATTCAGCAGTCTTGCTTCATGGATGAAAAACTGAGGCCCAGAAAAGGGAATACAATTTTCAAGACACACTGCCTGTAGCCACACAACGGAGCTGAAGGCCACATTCCCTAGGCCCAGGACAAAGCTCTTTCCGCTACATTTCCTATTTATGATTTATGTGGCTTTTTTGGTTCATGTGATTTATTTCTTAAAGGACTGCCTTAAAAATAAGCTATTCCTGAAGAAAGGAAGGCAGACTCTAGATCTCTTCTTTATCAAAGAAGTGTATATTTAACCAGAAAGAAGTTGAAAAGTCTAAAATCCATTTGTTTAAAGGCCGATCAAGACAACTGGCAAAGCAAATGCTAATATGATAATATAATACAAAACAATTTTGAGAACACTTGAAAAAAAATGATTTGCCACTTTTCCCACTAACACTAACAACATCTACCATCTAGTTGGCAGATTTCTGTATTTTAAGCAAGCACTGTATTAAATCTTATACATATTAAAGCATTCCAATAATCCCAAAGATAAGGAAACTGGGCGCTGGGGCAAATAACCTGTCTAAGGACACACACTTTGCAAATGACAGAACAAGGATTCAAATCCAGGTCTTTCAGACTTTAAAGCCAGTGCACTTAAGCAATAATCTTTTATTAACAGAAGTCTTAGAGCATGTAAGGTTTGCACCCTATTTTCACGTGATGAAACAGAAGTCAGACAAAAAGACTGAGTTGCTCAATATTAAAGAAAAGAATAGCATAATGAGGATTAGAAGCCGAATCTTAGAATCCTAGTCATGAGAACTTGCTACTTCTTTCTCTCTCTCTCTGACTCTTTCTTTCTAAGTATCTCTTTGCTTACCTACAGGGTAAGTAAGAATGGCCCAGCTTTCTGTAAAATGGAATCATCTCAGGAAAATCTGGCAGTTGAGCCCCCTAGATAAGAATTTGTTGCAGGTGACTTTAAGTGAGAATTTCTAATTTCAATAGAAATTTTTTCCTTGAGGATGAAGCTTATGTTGTTCATTGTGGTCTGCTGAAGGGATCATAAATTAATTGGCTTGGAGCTCCTAGATTAGCCACATGGAGCCCATCTGAACTAGGAGAGGCCATCTCATCCTATGAGACAAAATACTAATTTTACAGTGGGATAAAATTATCTCTTGTGTGGTATTACACCAATAAGTAAAGTAGCTAGTTTATAAATAAAAGTCTCTTCTAAGTTAAAAGCGTGATAGACACTCACCATCATTAGCCCTCTTTATCATCATCATTATCATTGCCATCATAAATAACATACATCAGGAGATGACATTAACCAGTCTGGTCCAGAATGTCATTTCTTACACATATAGCACTCACCTGCAGAAAGGAACAAGTAGGCCACAGTGCCCAAAAGCAGAAGGCTGCCTGATGGCTTCATGGTCAGTAAGGTCTGTAGGGAATGCGTTAATAGAGTCCACCTCTGTGGATGATCTACAGGCTGTATTTAAAGTGGATTCATATGCATGCATCGAAGTATATACATTTGTCAGCCAGCCAGATTCCCCACCCTGATTGTGTAATCTATTTTCCCCAGTGATTAGAGACACTAGAAACCAAAGAAGCTTATTTCATGCCTTTTCTAACTAGTCAGGGATAATGGCCAAAAATGGTGTTTAGGCAGAATGAAATGGATTACATGTAACACACACACAGTTTGCTTCCACCTGCAGCACACAGTGATAATTGCAATTGAGTCATTTTACTCTAATTTGCATATTTTGATCTTGTTCCCCCCCTCCCCAATAGAACCTTGGGCCAGAAAGCTTCCATCCGGCATTAACCTATAGGATGGTCTGTACAATATGTGCACATAGTAATGTTTGGAGTTGTAACCACTAGGAAAGTGAAAATACTGATGTGAGAGGTTTTGAGGTTGATGAATTTGTTAGGCAGACTAAGAATATACCCCTGATAGTCACTAAATTAAAAATCCAGATATTCAAGGTGAATGTGAATTGGAGGCTGTGTCTTTCAACCTCTCACTTTTAGGCAGCACATGCTTATCAGCTCCTACTTAATATTTTTATTTTAGCAAGTTTTTCACAGGCGGATTTTGGTCATTGTACATAAATGCTATCTACACTTGCCTTCTCTCTCTGTTCTTCAAATACACGATGTACTCTTCATCTCATGGCTCTTGCACTTACTGTTACATCCTCTGCTTGGAAAAATCTTGGCTAAGAAATTTGAATGGCTAGTTCATTTTTTTTTCGAGAAGCATCAGTTCACATATACTTGTTCCATGAAGATTTTCCTGACAATTCAAAATACATCTACCCCAAATCAGATTAGTTGTGCTCATTGCCTTCTTAGTTCTTTTTGATATCTAAAATTATCTTTCTCATTTAATTATTGACATGTATATTTTCCCACCTAATAAATACATATCTACACACAATCATACACACAAATGCGTGCACGTGCGTGCTAGGATATGAGCTCATGGAATTTTTCACTACTGTGTCTCCATGTCTCTGTGCATAGAATAATGTCTTGCACATGGAAGCCTGCGGAATGATTCTGATTTTGCAAATGCTAACCTATAAAAATTCCTTCCTTCCTTCCAAAATAATAATTGAGCATCAATTAGTCCAAGTTTTACCAGATGCTGAAAATATAGTGAAAACAAAGAAGGATTCATAGAGCCTACCTTCTTCATTCTCAGACACTTGCTGGGTGGGACCCACTGATTCCAGGAAGTTTATTAGACTCTGGAAATTTAAAGATGAGTAAGAGAAGCTCACAAGAGGAAAAGAAAGCAATTTGATTATCGTTATACACAAATAAGTAGGGGAGCCCTGAGGACAGCACATTTGTGGGAGTGGGGTGAGGAAAGGCTGAGAAGAGTAGTCAGGATCAGGAATCACAGAGGATCTGACTCTCAAACTTATTAGAAAACAAATAAGAACGAAGGTTTATTTTGAGAAATGGATAGGCTCAGATACAGAGACAGGCATTAAGATGAAAGGTTTATAGGCAAAGCTGAGTTTTATCATCACTCTTGTACTTGGGGTTCCTTAAGAACCCTGGATCTATGGGTTTACAGCTTTCATCAAATTTAGAAATTTTATTAACTATTATTTTTTCCAAGATTTTTTCATTCTTTCCTCATCCTTCCCCCCTCCCACTGTGTCAAGCTGTCCGACAACTTATTGACATTCATACGTAGTATATATAATATATTTTTATTTTACTTATATAAGTATGTAAATATATTTCCTGTGTTTTATTTTTGCTCATGTCTAATGCTGTGTCATCAAGTTTACTAGTCTATTCTTCTGTAACAGCTAATCTACTGTTAATGCCATATGGTGTATTTTCCTTCTCAACCTTTTTTTCATCTTTATGAATTTACTTTAGTTTTCTTTCTTTTCCTTCTTTCTTTTTCTTTCTTTCTTTCTTTCTTTCTTTCTTTCTTTCTTTCTTTCTTTCTTTCTTTCTTTCTTTCTTTCTCTCTCTCTCTCTCTCTCTCTCTTTCCTTCTTGCTTGCTTGCTTTCATTTTCCATCTATTATACTGAACATGCTCTAGCTTTCTTCTTGAGACAACTGATTTAATAGCCTAATTTATCAATAATATCATTTGTGTTATTGCTGGACCTGTTTATATGATAGATATTTTTCCATATTCAGGATCATGTTTTCCTGTTTTCTGTTTTCAGTTCTTCTGTTTCCTGTTTTCATTCTTACCTGGTCCTTCTTTAGATATTATTTATCCTAGAGAATCATTAACTCCTTGTCCCTTATGGAGGAGGACACACACCATTTACGAGATAACTGTGAAGTGGGATGAGGGTGCAAGTGCTAGCAAAAATAGAAGCAGGAAAAGGAGCAAGAAGCAGATTTTTATGGACTCCTTCAGTTTCCCTGTCCCAAGATTTTATTAAAATTCAAAATTTCTTCATCGCAAAAGATAACTGTCAAGAGAACGAGAAGGTAAGCCACTGACTGGCAGAAAATATTTGTCAGAGACGTATATAACAAAGGACTCTTATCCAAAATATACAAAAAAGTTCTTAAAACTTAACAATAAGAAAATGAACAATTCAGTTTAAATATGGGCAAAAGATCTGAACTTCCTCACCAGGGGTGATAAACAGACAGTAAAAATATACATGAAAAAAATGGTCAATATCACAAGTCTTTAGGGAATTGCAAATTAAACAATGAGATATCACTACACACCTACTAGAATGGTTAAAATCCAAAGCACTGACCACTTCAAATGGTAACAGGATGTAAAGCAGTCACACAAAGACAAGGAGGAAATTTAAATGTATATTCTTAAGTAAAAGAAGCCAATCTGATAAGGCTACTGCAATATTATGATTTATTCTTATATGTATTTGATCTTCCTCTGTGGTTTCTGGCTCACAGCTCCCAAACCTTTAGAATTTCCTAAGTTTTGAGGGTGCTAAAGGTATCTTTGGTTATGTTAATGGTGACTTTTGTAAAGGGCTTAGGGATGGGGGTTGGTTGCCAGAGGAACCAACCCAGTAATTAGAGGTTTGGAACCTTTAGTACATCCCCCCACAACCCCTCAGCAGGGGAGAGGGGCTAGAGGTTGAATCAATTCACAGTGGTCAATGATCTTATCAATTATGCTTTGCAACGAAGCCTCCATAAAAACACCAAAGGATGCAGTTTGGAGAGCTTCTGGGTTGGTCAAAAGTTCAGGTAACATGCTGGACTTGCTGTTGGAACCTCTAATCTATAGCCCATCAATCAGAAGCACAGGTGACAACCTGGGCTTGTGACTGGGGTCCCTTAACCTGTGGAATCTAATGCCATCTCTGGGTAGATAGTGTCAGAATTAATTTGAGTTATGGGACACCTAGCTAGTGTCCAAGAATTGCTTGGGGTTGGAGAAATCCTCCCTCCCATGTTGAAACTGGGATCCAGAAACCATAAAGAATATATATAAACATATATAAAGAACATATGTAAAGTATAATTCCAAATAATGGCATCCTAAAAAACAAAGCAAATCTATAGACAGTGTTGCTGTGTCATTGTCACTGAGCCCAACTGTCAAGGAAGAATTCTTGAGATGTTTTATGGTGCACAAAGTTGCTTTTATTGTATATCTAGCCCAAAGGCAGGGCCCATAGGCAGAAAGAGCTGCACTGGATTGTGAGGAGTGACTGATTACATCCTTTTAAATTTGGGAGGGGAAGTGTAGAGATAACCTAAGTCTCTAAAGGGATTTCTGCATGTTAAAGAAGAGTTATAGAATCCTGGAGGTCTGACTATTTTCAAAATGTGTCTCAGGTATTTATCTGTCGGCTGAAAGTTGTAAAAATTTTTAAATTTGGGTACACTTCTCTTGTCTTTGTTCTCCTCATCAACAGTAAAAAAAAAAAATCAGTGATTGTCAGTTCAAGGTAAGAGAAAGATGAATTGGTAGAACACAGGGGATTTTGAGGGCTTTGAAACTATTCTATGTGACACAATAATAATAGATCCATGTTGATACTTTTGTCAACACCCAGAGAATGTACAACACAAAGAGCAACCCTATTTTCAACTATGGCCTTTGGCTAATAATGATGTGTCAGTGTTGAATGATTGTAAGTAATGCACCCCACTGGTGGGGCATGTTGAAGGTGGAGAAGGAGGGGAGGGTATTTTTAAGAATTCTATGTATTTCCTGCTCAATTTTGTTATGATCTTAAAAGTGATCTAGAAATAATACCTATTGATTCTAAAAAAAGAAGATAAACATACCAGAAACTAAAGACAAAAAGGAAGAATATCAGGAAGCTTCAGTTCATTCTCAGTAACCCCCTGAGTGCATTTCAGGGCTGTGTTCCCAGGCCCGGATGGTATTTTCCTTTGAAACTATTATTATTATTATTATTATTACAAACACATTTCCTTATAGGTACACGATGCCTCACTTCACAGTTTGCATGGAGACTTTGTACACATTATATCTATTCATTTTTCCTGAACGTGTCAAGTCTTATCGTTAGTGTACATGTGACAGTATTCAGGCTTAGAAAGTTAGGATTTAACCTGCAGTTGCTCCTAGGACACCAACTGAAGACATCTGTGTAACTTCAAATCCAGGTTCTTCCAAGGACTCAGTATCCCTGGAGAAAATAGACGGACAGACCGTGGATAGAATAGATGTACCAAGAGCAGTGATTTCTAGTACAGATACAGCCGGTGAGGAGCACAAAGGTTACCAGGGCTGTCATTGAAGACGTGACATTTTCCCTGGCAAAGCAAAGAAGGAAATCTATGAAAAAGAGTGATATTTTTCCTCTGCTTTCTTTTTGTGCTAGCCTGCACACTTCTACCCAACAGAAGTTCCCTCTCAGTGTGTTTCTGCGGTAGTATCTTTAGGTAGCATGGCACAGCAGCTTCCTTCAAACGAGCCATGAGAAGAGCATATTAGCGGGGGGATGTGCGGAAGGAAGCACATCTCTTCCCCGATTCTAGGATTTGAGAAGCACTATTTGGTGTCCATAGGGAAGTGGGAATGAAGTCATAGGCGTTGATGTGTTCTGGAGACTGTGCTGGTTTCACTTGCATAAATTAACCTATAATTAGTTACGACACCTGTAGGAAGGGCTCAGTGTTTCTTGAAATTCTCAGTAAGAAAATATTTAATGACGTCTGCTTAAGTCTATAAAACGGTTTTCAAAGTATTGCGCATCTAACAAAATTGTTACCTCAAAATAGGTTAGATTTTATTAGGTGAACAAACCGTCTTCTGTGTAGTGAGAACTTGAGGACTGTATTTATGAAGTCAAACTATTTGTGGGGAAAATAAAACAATTCAGGTAACTGCCATTGCTGTTCTAACCTGAGAATTGGGTGGCGTTCTCTCCCGTTCTTGCTCCCTTTTCTCAGCTGATGATCGTACATACTTTTTCAATACTGTTATTAACTCAAATCACCATGCTGTACAATGGATCTCCAGAACTTACTTATTCATCTTATCATTAAAAATTTGTGCCCTTTGACCAACACCCTCCCATTCTGCATCCCCCTTCCCATTTCTGGCAACTGCCATTCTTTTTCTGGTTCTATGACTTCGACTTCTTTAGATTGCACATATGTGTGACATTACGCGGCATTGTTTTCCCAAGTCTCATCATTACGTTTAGCGTAATGTCCTCTGGGTTCATCCTTGTTATTGCAAATGGCAGGATTTTCTCCCTTTTTTTGGACTAACATTCAGTTGTATATACCGTTAAAGTAATTAAACTAGGAAGACGCTGGATTGAAGTGGCTCTAATGTCTTGGGAGCCTGTGTAGTAAGCAAACCCAAGCTAAGCCAAAGTCCATGCACTCGAATCTGAGAAAACGGAATGTAAGAAAGACTAATCACAAACAGTCTACTAGGCTTTTCTGAATAAAACAATTGCTTCAGGTAGAGCCAAACGAATAATCCTTTGTTTTGCTGCCACATCTTCTGTGTAAAAGCCTTTCCTGTAGCTTCTGTCCGTGCTCCGAACCATTTTAAGTTTTGTGTTGCCTGAGTTGAATAGATGTTTGCCCAAATCAAGGCGTAAATTTTAGTGTGCATCAATTTATCCTTTAACAAATATACAAAATTTTCTTTATTCATTCATTTGTCAACACCTACCTAGGTTGCTTCTGTATCTTGGCTATTATGAATGATGCTGCAATGAACATGGGAAAGCAGATAACCCTTTGCGATCAGGATCTTAATTCCTTTAGATACATACCTAGAAGTGGGATTGCTGAACCCCACATAGTAGTTCAAATCTACTACCCACGTAGTAGCTTTATTTTTAATTTTTTGAGAAATTGTCATACTATTTTCCATAATGGCTGTATTGATTTATAATAACACCAACAATGTATAAAGGCTCTTTTTCTCCACATCCTCAACTAACCTCACATTTAAAAAAAAATTTTAAGTAGACTCCATCCCCAACACCGGCCTTGAACTCACAACCAAGAGATCAAGAGTTGTACACTCTACTGACTGAACCAGCCAGGTGCCCCATTTTTTTATTCCACATCCTTGCCCAAACTTGTTACCTTTTGAATTTTTAAAAAATATCTTTTTTTAATGTTTATTTATTTTTGAGAGACAGAGAGAGAATGTGTGAGTGGGTAGAGGGGCAGAGAAGGGGAGACACAGAACCTGAAGCAGGCTCCAGGCTCTGAGCTGCCAGCACAGAGTCCCACGTGGGGCCCGAACCCACAAACCGCGAGATCATGACCCAAGCCAAAGTCAGATGCTCAACCGACTGAGCCACCCAGGCACTTCTTGAATTTTTGATAATAGCCATCCTAACAGGTGTGAGGTAATATCTCACTGTAGTTTTGATTTGCAGTTTTCTAATGGTTAGTGATATTCAGCATCTTTTTATGAGTCTGTTAGTCATTTATATGTCTTCTTTGGAAAACTGTCTATTCAGTTCCTCTACTCATTCTTTACTCAGATTAATTTTTTGAAAATTTTTAGTTCTATGAATTCCTTATATATTTTGGATATTAACCCCTTATCAGTTACGTGGTTACATGGCAGTTACATGGCAAATATTTTCTCCCACTTGTAGGTTGCTTTTTCATTTAGGTGATCATTTCCTTAGTTGTACAGAAGCTTTTTAGTGTGAGGTAGTCCCACTTTTTAGTTTTTCACCTGTTTCTTGTGCTTTTCATGCCACATCCAGAAAGTCACTGTCAAGGCCAAGGGCATGAAATTTTCCCTTTGTTCGCTTCTAGGAGTTTTACAACTTCAGATCTTCTGTTTAACTCTTTGATCCATTTCAAGTCACTTTTTGGAAATGGTGTTAGATAAAGGTCCAGTTTCATTCTTTTGCATGTGGATATCCAATTTTCCCACTGCTATTTACTGAAAAGATTACCTTTCCTACTTTGTATTCTTGCACCTTTGTTAAAGATTACTTGACCATATATGTATGAATTTATACCTGGTTCTCTATTCTGCTCCATTGGCTCATGTGTCCATTTTTAAGCCAGTATCATTCTGTTATGATTACTGTAGCTTTATAATATGACATGAGATCAGTGTGATGCCTCCAGCTTTGCTCTTCTTTCTCAAGACTGCTTTAGCTATTCAGGGCCTTTTGTGGTTCCATATGAGTTTTAGGATTAGTTTTTTCTATTTCTGTGAAGAATATCATTGGAATTTTGATAGAAATTGCATTGAATCTGTAGAATAGTTTAGGTAGTATGCATATTTTAACAATGTTAATTCTACTAGTCTATGAATACAAGATATCTTTCCATTTATTCGTGTCTTCTTCAATTTCTTTCATCAAAACTTTAACAAAGACAAAAAAGGTCATTATATAATGAAAAAAAGATCAATTCATCAAGAGGATATAACAATTGTGAATATACATGCACCTGGTATTGGAGCATCTAAATATGAAAAGCAAGTATTTACAGAAAGTGAGGAGGAATAGACAACAGTGTAATAATAATAAGGAACTTCAATATCCCACTTCAACAGTGGATAAACCATCTGGACATAACATTAATAAGGAAATATTGAATTTGAACTACATTTTAGACAAGGTGGGTGAAGTGAAACAGAACAGTGCATCCAAAAGCACACATTCTTCTCAAGCACATACAGAACGTTCTCTAGGATAGGTCATTTGTTAGGCTTCAAAACAAGTCTTAAAAATCTTAAGAAAATTGAAGTCATATAAATATCTTTTCTGATTACAAAGCTATGGAACTGGAAATCAATAATAGAAGGAAAACTGGAAAACCCATAAATATGTGGAAATTATACAACACATTTCCACAAAACCCCCCACGATGGATCAAAGGAGAAATCAATAGGGAAATTAATAAAAACAACAACAAAACACTTGAGACAAATTAAAATGGAGACACAATATACCAAAACTTATGGAATTGTGCTTTATGATGTGTATTCTTTCAGTGTATATGTCTTATCACATCTAAAGAGTAACTAGTAAGCTAAATGGGGCCAGGCAAGGATACCCTTCTCTTATTAGGTTAGGCCTACATCTTTTCACCTGAAAGGAGGAGAAATAAGGTCTGTTTATTTTCCCTGCGGTCAAACTACAGAACTGAAATGCACCAAAATTCTGCAAAGTCACAGACACCAAATCTGGGGAAGAAAAGAAGAAAGTTGAAGAAAGAACAAGAGCATTTCACAAAATGCCAGTTCAGAGTTAGAAACCTCTTTGAACTAGGCCTTGTTAGGCTATGACTGTAGCCCCATCCCAAAATGGACATCACTGTCCGCACATTGGGAGTTATGGTAGATACTGTCACCCTATGTACATATTCTTTTAAGCTTTTGCTAAATTTATTTATTAATTCTTTTTTTTTTTTAATTTTAGAGAAAGAGAGAGAGTGTGAGAGTGAGAGTGTGAGTAGAGGAGGGGCAGAGGGAGAGAGAATCTGAAGCAGGCTCCATGCTCAGCCCCATGTGGAGCTTAATATTACAACCCTGGGATCATGACCTGAACTGAAATCAAGAGTCAGATGCTCACCTGACTGAGCCACCCAGGTTCCCTGAATACTTCTAATTCTATGTCTCCAAATATTTAGGGCTAATCCCTCCAATTCAACACTTAAATCCAAGTCACTTAAATTACTAGGCTTGTATGAAAGGTAGTTTAGGAATTTGTAATTGACATGACCATCTCAAGACTCTGAAACTCCCTGGTATGAGATCATAGACAAATCATTTATATCTCTCTATCTCAGCCTCCTCTTCCATAAAATGGGGCTGCATCTTCACAACAATTGCTAAATTTAAATGTGATAGTGTTTGGGTCCTTACCACTGGGAACATGAGTAATCAGTAATAGATTGGTTTACCTGATTTGTTAGTGGTGAATTATTTCAGTCTTTTATCTTAGTTACTATTTTCCTTGGCCTTTTTTCCCCTTTGATTTTAGAGTGTGTGTGTGTGTATGGTGCATGTTTATATAAACTACTTCAAGAACACTTTCATAGGCACAGACAGCCTACAGACAAGGCGCCCTCACTTGAGTCTAATCATTGACATACCACATTGTTTCTGCAATGAATTTAGCTTCAAAGAAAATACAGTAAGAGGCAACTAAATGAGAAAGACGTAACTTGGCAACATCTGGTATGGAAAGAAGAATGCCTGAGGATAGCTAGTGGTTATTGGTATGATCCAGTTTTGACCAGGTTCCCATGGTCATTTGAAGGTATAATGATAGATGTGAGCTTTCAGATCAACTAAATTATTTTTTTTAAGCTTTGAAGAGTTCAAACCTTACCTGCAACTGTATGCTCTGTCCTGGCTATCACAGTGATGCGCAACGTAAACAGAATTATGAGTATCTGCATCTGTTATAACCTGTGTATTTTTAAAAAGTATTCAAAAATGCTTTTCACGAACAATTTTAAACATACGGCAATATTAAAATAAGTTTTTAGTGAACCCCTTAAAACCCACCAGCTGGATTGTACCATTACTATATTCCTTTGCTGGTTTTGTTGGGTATCTGTCCATTAATCCATCTTGGACCCAATTCAAAGTGAATTGCAGGCATCGGTACCTTCCCTCTTAACAACTTCACTATGTATATCACAGTTAAGACTACATGAGTTGTAAAAAAAAAAAAAAAACCTACACTACATGTTTACATTCTTTTCTTTTGATGTAAGCTTTGCAAACTATGAAATGGATAAATCTTAAGTGTGGATTCACTGTCAAACCTCAGTTTGAAAAGGGTATATATCTCTGAACCCAAACTCCGGTATTTTGACCATTGATTATTTTATAAGTGACTTGCTTCTTCTTTCTAAGAAATACAAGTTTTCTGGCCTTCTGTGGTTTTTGTTTCTTCTTTGTTTCCCTTCCATCCCCAAAGAATAGTTCAGAACTATACAAGAGATAGCAAATTAATTATTTACTCAGTTACAGCACCTGAAATAAAACTTCAAATAAATGGTAGTCCTAAGATGTAAGTAAAAGATGTGTTTGAGTGGCACAAGGTGGTCCAAGAGGCATTCCAGGCCAGACAGAATAGCGAGGTGGAAACACACATTTTGTGTGGACAGCTGACAGGAACCTGGCCCGGGGGGAGGACACTGCTCCAAGAGGGAGAGAGGAGTGGACCACAATGAGAGGCATATGTTCAAAGATGCAGTGACTCAGTTTCCAAACTACACATGGTGCCTCTGTGTCTCTGTTAGAAATAATATGCTACTTCAGGCAGCAGGAACTAAAGAGAAAAAAAGAACTTAATTTCCCCAGTGAGCAAGGAACTTAGTAGATAAAAAGAGGACAGAGAAAAAAACCTCACGTGATGAGAATTTTCAAAAATGTTAAAGGAACAGAACATAGACATTAAGGAAAAAAAGCTGTGTAAATACTGAGAAAAAGAACAAAAATATCCTGGGCAGTGAAGAGAGTATAATGCTGAAATTGAAGACAGGACATAATAGCAAAATCTACTGATTTTTGAGCTCTTGTTACACATCAGAGATCGTTTAATGGCTTCTTTGCTTCATTTTCTTAATCTTCATGATACATTTAGGACGTAGATGCTAGTGTCCCCATTTTAAGATGAGTACATTATAAATCAAAGAAGTCAAATGACTTGTTCAAAAACAAGGAGCTTATCTGAGAGTCTTGACTCACATTCTGGTCCATGTGACTCAATGGTCCACCCTCTTATAATTGCTTTACCTTCATTATATATTATAATTATAGTTTCAGCAAAAGGAATAGTCTGTAAGCATGGAAGAGCACAAAGCCCACACTTCAAAGAGTAGAAGGTATATATTTTCCCTAGCACTACTTAATCCAGTCCCTGGCTCTTTATCTAAATATTAGATACATTCCCCAGTTTGATTAGATCATATTCAATTGTATATACAAAGGTTAACATCTATCTGCATAAATCCACCATTTCATAAAGTTGAGAAAGCTGTGGTTGAGAGAGGCTGAGCATTTTAGTTTTATATAAAATACTTTTCCTGAAATTAGAAAGAAATGATATTATATTATCTACAGCTTAAATAATAGATATTGTACAATAACTATAAGCATAATGTAGTATCACACATTATGGTGTGCGGTGGGCAGGAGCCAGGCTGCCCAGGGGTGGGATGTAGCCCAGGCCTCTTCTGGGGTGTTTTACCTGCCTGTGTGCTGTGAGGATCCCTCCTGCCTGGGAGCTTGTTCTTCGAAGGGTGCTGGACCCAAAGTGGCCACAGTCAAGTGCTCTTACCCCACTGGCCTGGTTACAGTGTCCCCACTTGGAGGAAAGGGAACCATGCTCCACCTCCTTTCCCATCCCTCTGGATTTGTCACCATTTTGCACTCTTAACACCTGCCAATAAAGATCATCTACACTAAAAAAAAAAAAACAACAAACCTGTTAAAAAAAACACACACTGTTAAAAAAAATCCTTCACCATCCACACGGCAACTGTAAGAATAAGAGAGGGGAAGAGATTTTTCCCAAGATCCCACAGTGGCTGCTTGGTTGATTTAGATCCCAAAAAACAGGTCTTTTTATACACATTTATGCCAGGTCAATTAGTCTATTTTAACTGTATGTCTTCTTGATTTCAAAGGAAAAACACAAGCAATGCCTCCACAGAATGTACTTTATTGGCAAGCAAATCCAGGGAAATAGGTATACATTGAACTAGAGTAGGCGGTGTAGAAGGCATGTCTTTATGAATTTCAAGGATCCTTTAGAGAAAAACAGAAGTGAGAAGAGCAGCAGCTGGAAGTCAGCACAAACCCTGCACAAAACTTCAGCATTTTCCTTGGTGCTTTAGGTTGATCTTCCCACCACTTTTCCTACAAAAGAGAAAGACAAATGCATGCTCAGTGCAGTATCATCAGTATTCATCACAAAGCCTGGAAAAAGGTGTGATTACTGCAAAGTCCGTGCAGTCAGGTGATTCTACATTTCTCCACATTGACGACATGCCAGAGGTTAATTAAATGTACCCAGAGACGGCATCTGGACGAACTGCAGAAAGCATGAAATGTAAACAAATTTCAGAGTTTTATCCAGGCTTAGACCTTTTGGCTTCAATTGTTCATTGTCTGAGAGTAAGTACGTATCCAACCGGAAAAGGTAAAAGTGACAGGAGAGATAATGGCGAGGGGACTCTGGTGTCATAGTCCTGACAGATGTAAGAGGTGGAACCAAGTGTTCAGGCATTTGGCATTTTATAGCAGATCATATGTTCAGTCCTTCTCAGTAGTAGATGTCCATTAAATCAAATTTCATCTTACCCTATTGCCTTTCTTCTGGGAAAAGTTTGGTGTTAGTCAGATATGTTACAGAAGCAAGTAGGCACATACTTGTTACGTGCTGATTCAGTATTTATTAATTTTCTGTATACTTGTGCTTAGAAATTTTACAGTAAAGTTGAAGGTAATTAAGACATTCACAGAAGAAACTCTAATACAAAGAAGTGAAGACAGTAGTGGAAAAGTGAGACAACTTTTAACTGGCCTAGACAAGGGTTATAATTCCCTTGGTTGTAGAGTAATCAACCAGACTATAAGACTGATTGATTGAATAAATTATTATTAATTATAAACTGATCTACTGGAAAGATCACAGTTTATTAGCTACAATCTACAGCATTTGTCCTATTCCTTATGAATGTGTAAATTCAATAAATATTGGTCCTTGGGGCACCTGGGTGGCTCAGCCGGTTGAGCATCCGACTTCGGCTCAGGTCATGAACTCTAGTTCTGTGAATTCGAGCCCCATGTCAGGCTCTGTGCTAACAGCCCAGAGCCTGGAACTTGCTTTCGATTCTGTCTCCCTCTCTCTATGCCACTTCCCTGTTTGCATTCTGTCTTTCTCTTTCTCAAAAATAAACAAAGATTAAAAAAAATTTTTTTTAATAAATACTGGCCCTTGATAGAATCTTCCTAGTATACTAACTGTAAAGTTTGAATAGTCTGAATAATAAAGGATAATCTTTTCCTCTATTCTTTCCTGAAAGGCTCTTGTCTCTCTCTCTCTCTCTTTTTTAGTTCATTGTCAAGTTGGTTTCCATATAACACCCAGTGCTCATCCCAACAAGTTCCCTCCTCCATGCCCATCACCCCCCTTCCACTCTCCCCCACCCCAGCAGCCCTCAGTTTGTTCTCAGCATTCAAGAGTCTCTCATGGTTTGCCTTCCTCCTCCCCCAACTATTTTCCCCCTTCTTCTCCCCCATGGTCCTCCTGATCCACCTATACGTGCAAACATATGATATCTGTCCTTCTCTGCCTGACTTATTTCACTCAGCATAACACCCTCAAGGTCCATCCATGTTGCTGCACATGGCCAGATTTCATTCTTTCTCACTGCCATGTAGTATTCCTTTGTATAGATAAAACACATCTTCTTAATATATTCGTCGTTGATGGACACTTAGGCTCTTTCCATGTTTTGGCTATTGTGGAGAGTGCTGCTATGAACATTGGGGTCCATGTGCCCCCATGCATCAGTACTCGCGTATCCCTTGGGTAAATTCCTAGCAGTGCTATTGCTGGGTCATAAGGGAGTTCTATTGTTAGTTTCCTGAGGAACCTCCACACTGTTTTCCAGAGGGGCTGTACCAGTTTACATTCCTACCAACAGTGTAGGAGGGTGCTGAAAGGCTCTTTTCATTAAAATAAAAAAGAAGAATGCATGGAAATTGGTACCTTACTAACATATAATTTGGTATAAAATAAAGTGTCTGAAAATAATTTGAATAAAAGAATATTTTTATTGATGATAAATTTTCTCCATTATCATGTTTCTGATTTTGATAAGTATGATACTTACACCACCGCCTTACAGAAGGCACATTGATTGCCGTATGTCTGGCCATCAGAACCACAATGGGGATTAGACTCCCGCGTGCAATAGACCTTGGGATCCCGGAACTCACTGCAGTCAACCTACCAACGTAAGCACAGTGACATCGACATTAGTGCATTCTATCTAAGGGACTGTCCCTTAGAACAGAAGCTTTGGGTAAACTTAAACACACACACACACACACGATGTAAAGCTTTTTGAAATAGAAAATAGGTTTCCTTATCTGCTTAACTAGAATTTATCAAATGTAACTGATGCTTTCCCTTTGAGACACAGGAAACCCAGTTTCTGTAGTTCTGTAGATTATTGTATTCAGGAGAAAGTTAATGGTGTACAATGGATGCTTTCTCTTCATATAAGGAGTGAGCCAAATACTATAGGTAGGACTTTTTGCTCCAACACTAAATTATTCCAAATGACAGTCGTTTTTGGACTTTAAGTGCTGCTTGCTTTTTCTTTTCTTCCTTCTTCCCTTCCTTTATCCCTTCCTCCTTTCCTCTCTTTCACTGTATTAATTTAACTCTAAGAACACTCCTGCTTTGCCAGAAAGATATGGAGGATATTGCAAGTAACTCCTTGCAATCCTTACATCCATTTATCATCTCTTGAAAATACCATTCTAATGTTTTTATTAGTAACTTCCTCTATCTCTGAGTCTATTTGTAGAATCTGAACTTTTGTGCCTGCTATAAAAACACAGTAATGGCTGTCTAAACTGCTCTGTTTAGAAGGATTCTGAGGTTGCATCCAGCCTTGATGAGAACACAAGCTATGAATAATTAGCAATTATCATCATGGGTTCTATAGAAGTAATGGTAGTACCTATGCCACTAATATATCTCCTTACTTCCAGTGGCCCCTCAGAAATAGCCTGGAGTTTTAAGATTCTTTTCAATTCAGTGTCAACTGAGGAAGTATTTGGTGTGCAAATGACATTTGGCTCATTTTATTACAGGGTAGAAGCAATATGTAATAGGTAAACTGAGCTCCTCCAAATGTCAGCTGTGTGGAATGAAGTTACATTTATTTATTTATTTATTTATTTATTTATTTATTTATTTATTTTTAAGTAGGTTTTGCACCCAGCTCAGAGAACACCAGGCTTGGACTCATGACCCTAAGGTCAAGACCAGAGCTGAGATCAAGAGTCTGATGCTTACCTGACTGAGCCACCCAGGTGCCCCTGGAATGAAGTAACATCTAAACAGGAGCACAGGGACCATACTTTACTGCATCTATCTTATGTTTATTAATGGATTCATAAGATTTAAACTATCTTTATGTGAAAAAAAAAACTATCTTTATGTGGATTAGTTGAATTGAGTGTCAAAATAACCCTGAGGTATGCATTAAATAATGTTATGTTAACCAGTATATAGATAGGAATAGTGATCCTCGGGAAAATTACGTGGTTTACCAATGCCACACAATCAGGGGGCACTGAAATCAGGGCTTGGACATATTATTTCTCATTGCTGATCCAAATTTCCAACAATCTATGAAGGCTGATTTCCAACATATCTTCATTGAGAGAAATCAAGGCCGACTGTCACTACGCACCCCTGATAGCACTTACAGTTAAGACATGTAGACTTTATCAAAGTACCTTACGGGGCACCTGGGTGGCACAGTCAGTTAGGCGTTCGACTTCAGCTCAGGTCATGATCTCACGGTTCGTGGGTTCGAACCCTGCGTCGGGCTCTGTGCTGACTGCAGCTCAGAGCCCGGAGCCTGTTTCAGATTCTGTGTCTCCCTCTCTCTCTGACCCTCCCCTGCTCACGCTCTCTCTCTCTCTGTCTCTCAGAAGTAAATTAAAAACAAATTAAGAAAATAAAGTACCTTATTAGGGGGATGTATAGGGATAGTAAAATGAATCATTTGTTTAAGATATTATGTAAAAACCGTTATATGTTGACAAAACTCTCTGAAGGTTTGCATGGAGAAAAACTCAGTAAAGAATCATACAACTGATTTTAAAAATATCATCACATATGTCAGGTTTAAGGCACCAGAGACTATTAAATATAGATTTTTGTTGAAATTAGGCACTTGTACTGTTGATGTTGGGCTGTATGGTGTTTATGAGAGATCTAAGGGCATGACTGCATAGGAGATAGGCTTCTTATAGTTCGACCTCGAGTCCCACTTTCTCCCACAACTCTTAAAGAAAACTCCATCCTTTCTTGCTACCTCCAGGAGAGTAATCTTTCCTGTAGGTGTCCAGATGGAAAAAAAGGCTGGAAAATCTTTGGGGCATTGTAAATCATAGGACACTTTCTTCTCAAAAGCTGTTTTGTATTTTACATGTAAGTCGTTGATGTACCCATTTGCAACTGTGTGCTTGAGTCAAGAAAGAACTGTAAACCCTAAATCATCATTGATATTTTCATTTATTCCATAAACAGCCAACGGGCAACTAGTAATTTGGAAGACACAGTGCTGGGTGCTGGTGATACAAAGAGGAATCAGGGACAGACACTCTCTCAGTAAGCTCTCCATCTCATCTGCATTGGGGAAGCAGAGATGACATAGATCATTATGGCACACTGTGTGACAGATGTCACAGTGGGCCTGGCACAGGCCGTATGGAAGCTGAGGACAAGGCATCTCGGTCAGAGGTTAGTGTGTGTCTGTCAGGTCAGTGAGGTAATAAAGAAAAAAGAAAGTCTCTTACACGAGAGAGACGCCTTCTTAAGACACCTTTCCCTGGCAGCCGGCCCTCTGATCTTGCAGTCCAGCCTCTTTTGTCCTTTAGAAAGCAGATATGGAAGAGGCAATTGGGGGGGGCAGATACAGAGAGGCAGTTGGGAAGACGCCGTAAGCGTGTCTAGACACCACCTCCTTCCCCAAGCCAACTTTCCCCCTTCCACTGCTCCCTGGACTGACTGGGAAGAACGAAAGATTTCAACAATTAAAACCAAATCAATCAAATGGTATATGAACACACTTCCTCAGAATTTAGATACACTTAACACTTTCAGATTGTAGTGGCCTCCAACGATCTCTGAAGTGAGCCGAAGGATCCTGTTATAGAACTTGTTCTGCCGCTCTCCCTTAACTAGTTGTGCCATCTGGGACAAAGTACTCCATACCTATGCCACAATTTTCATAAATAAAAACTTGAAAAACAAATAACAGTTTCCATGCTTTACTGCTAGAGTTGCTAAGAGAATCCACGATGGTCATGTAAGAGTTGTAGAAAGTCAGGGTAGAATAGTTGAAACAGCCCTGGGCTAGGAGGGTGGGAAATAAGCTTATCTTGCAGGACTGTCCTAACTGTGATGATGAGTCCTTTGCAAACACTTTGTAAAGCTCTAGGTATTTGGAAGATTACTACTACAAACACTAACAATGTAAATTGTAGCACAATCTACAATTTTTGGAGCCCATTATATCTTATCCTATTTTAGTGAATTTTGGGGTGTTTTTAAAATTGGTGTTGGATTTAACAAGCACCTCCAATTATTTCCTTAGTTGAGCTTCCAGAGACTGCTTCTAGGCGTTTGGGTGACCCCTTGTGGTTCTTTAAAGAACTGTGCCTTCTACAATGTTCTGGAATAGAGTGACGCCTTTGGTACCCAAATCTATTTTTTTGCTAACAGTGAATACCAAATCCTTTAACTGGTCTGGAAAATGAGCTCATGTGGTTACTAAATCAACTAAAGAGGCAGGATTATTGATATTTTAGTCTAGCATTTTAGTTCTACAATAAAACCGATGAAAACTTGCAAACACACACATACGCGCATGCGCGAACACCCCCCCCCAGAGTGTAGGACTTCTTAAGCAAAAAAGTACTACAAGGAAAACAGTTGTTTAAAATCAGCACATGCCAGCAGGGATTTTGAAACTTGGAGGAATTAGAAACAGCAGATTCTGTGCATTGGCTCAGGAAAGAAATGCTGAGGATGGTATATTTCTGACAATCAGGAATTAGAGTTTGAGATGTTGATGAAGACTCAAGGGGAAAAAAACATCTGGAACTCATCAGTATCATCTGGGAACATACATGTTCTTAGAGAGAAAATCGAGTACATAGAATTTTCTTGAAAATGCCCATAATGAATACTCGGGAAGAAAACAGAAAAGACAATAAAGGGAATTGAAGAGAAATAGTTAGAGAGCCAGGGTAGTGACATAGTGTAGAAGTCAGGAGAGAGGTCCAAAAATGATGGGCGTGATCAAGTATAGCACATATCATAAAGAAATCATGAATCATGGCTACGTCCTGAAAGGGGCCTTTTTTTAAATTTAAAAAATATTTTTTAAATTTTTTTATTAAAAAATTTTTTTTAATTTTAATTAAAAAATTTTTTTAATGTTTTATTTATTCCTAGGGGAGAGAGAGAGAGACAGCGTGAGCAGGGGAGGGTCAGAGAGAGAGGGAGTCACAGACTCCGAAACAGGCTCCAGGCTCTGAGCTGGCAGTCAGCACAGAGCCCGACGCGGGGCTCCAACCCACGAACCGCGAGATCATGACCTAAGCGAAAGTCGGACCCTTAACCGACTAAGCCACCCAGGGCCCCCCCACCCTTTTTTTTAAATTAAGAGCACATTTGGCAGCGTGGAAGGGGTGTGAAGACGGGGGAAGCAGAAGCCAAGTCAGGGAGGGGTATGATGAAGAAAGGAGCTGATTTATATGCATAGGTAGTATTTTTCAGTAACAGCGAGAATAGATGAAATATATAGGGCAACTTTAGTCTATGATTTGATTCACACTTAATACTAACTTACGTGAAAATATAACGCTTTATCTCTCCTTTCAAACTAGTTTTACATTTCGCCCCTCCACCCACCCAACTTTTTACCACAGCACCATTCTTCAGATTCTCCTCCACCCTTCCTCAGGTTAAAACATTACCACTTCTTTCCTTTTGCAAGTATCACCTTTCATGTATTTCTTTACCCCACGTCCCTCTTCACCAATTCCGAATTTATGACCTGTCACCACCCTCAACATTTCTTTCCTGAGCCAAAGCAGTGAATTCTGCTCTCTGTTTCCAATTCCTCCCAGTTCCCAAATCCTTGCCGCACATGGAGACAAGTTTGCTTATTTTAAACAACTCTTCATTATAAGCACTTTTTTACTTAAGAAGCGAGGATAGGTAACACTAACATGGATTCGTTTAGAAATTGTCCTGTTCGGGGAACCTGGGTGGCTCAGTCAGTTAAGGGTCCAACTCTTGATTTCACCTCAGGTCATGATCTTGTGGTTCTTGAAATCGAGCCCGGAGTCAGGCTCTGTGCTGACAGTGTGGAGCCTGCTTGGGATTGTCTCTCTCTCCCTCTCTCTCTGCCCTCTTCCACCTGGTACTCTCTCAAAATAAATAAATAAATAAATACACTTTTAGAAAAAGGAAAACTCTGCATTCACACATGCGGCACAATGGCTTTCTATTGCTGATCAGAGGTAGTGTGGACCCACAGAAGCTTGCTCAGTGTGGAGTCTGGCGTCCAGTGATGCTGACTGCACAGTTTTACTGCTGTTTGTAAACTTGAGTGAGATAGATCTTCTTTCTAAAGACTGAGTTCTCCTATATGTAGTTATAGATGCTGGTTAACACTGCCACGTTGTATTTAGTTATTCTGTCAGTATCTTAACTATAAGTTAGTGCAAGCTAATTAGGAAAAATGAACTGTCCCAAACACATTTTAGCCATGGAGTATTGTTTAACTAACTATATTAACATTTACCATGGCTTTGTCTTAAAATACTAGCAGAAATAGGGGCATCTGAGTGGCTCATTCAGTTAAGTGTCTGGCACAGGCTCAGGTCATGATTTCACGGTTCGTGAGCTCGAGCCCCATGTTGGGTTGTGTGCTGACAGCTGGAGCCTGCTTCGGATTTTGTGTCTCTTCTCTCTGTCCCTCTCCTGCTTGTACCCTGTCTTTCTCTCTTTTGGTCTCAAAAATAAATAAACATTAAAAAATTTTTTTTAGATACTAGCAGAAATAAACACAGATACCTTAAAATTATTGTAAAAAGAAAATGGTTGACTGTTATTACTTTTGAGCAGTTTGTTATGTTAATTCCAGTCCGGAATATTCATTTAAACAGATCCTTACGATTATGTTCCTAAATGCACAGCCTGGTAGGGAAATAAGAAAAGTAAAGACAATGTAGGGAGTGGTACTAAAAGCAAAATCTATTCCATTAAAAAAAAAAAAAACTATCCTCGTTTTGAGATTATGTCTTTCAAGCATTTTGGTATGACACTATAATTTGTTTAATGAAGGCTGGTGAGGGTAAATAGTAGTTTTATTTTTAATTATTATTATTATTATTATTATATTTTTATGTTATTTAATGTTCCTACTTGGCAAATTAAAGAGCCGGCAGCCCATTAGTCATTTACATTTATACGGAAAATTTTACAAGACTATGAATTCCAAAAGTCCAGGAACACGCTTTTTGTTTAGTTTGAACACTCTCTTTGAAGGAATGTGAAACTTTTACAAGTCGGTAATTTAAACTGCTCACTCTAATTTTCCCATCAGGTGCTCCATCATGGAGACATTTCTTGGCATCAGAAGAATGGCTTTGGTGTCAGAGGACACCTTCTCCCTTTTTTACTGGCTGGATCAGACCTGAGCAGGCATGCGCCTAAAGTCACTTTCAGCTTCTGTTTGTGGATGGGACTGTCCCGGTCCTTCCAGGCACGTGAAAGGAAAACAGTGGCCTTTGGAGGATTCAGATACCCAAGGCCAGAGCAGGCTTTAGAGATCATTGAATCCATATGTTCATTCTAGGAATGTGGAGACAGAGGCAATAAGAAGGCGAGAGACATCCCTCGGATGACACAGCCTGTAAGTACTAGAGCAAGGACTCGTCTATATTGTCTCCGGTGTCTGAGTACTCAAAAGTCAGTGCTTCCCAGCATCAGGTAATTACCTAGAATGTGGATTCAGATCTCCCCAGCTGTGAGACTATTATCCAGTGAGTCTGGCCTGTTGCCTGGGGATCTGCATATTGAGGAAGCAGCCCCCGTGACCCTCAGGCAAGCAGACTCTAAGACTCGGGTCCATCTAAAGGAATAGAATCAGTAAATTGCAGGCTTTAAATGAGCCCACTAAAAATCCCATCTGGAATTCCATGCTGAAAGAAGAGAAGCAACTTGTGTGTTAAGGAGAAAACTGGGGTTTAATTCCATATATTTTAAATCTATGTATAATAGCCTTATCATATATTACCACTTAATGGGATACGAAATATTTGTCTTGATCTGATGTCCTTTCTCTGTTTGTTTTGATATTTCACATAGACTGTGCTACCGTATATATTTAAACATAAGAATAAATCAATTTTAGAATGTACGATTACATAGAGCAATACAAACACACATGTGCAGGTGCACTGGGACACAAGTGCATGTGTGTGCCTGCACACACACAAAGACACACACACACTGGCAGTTAATTGTCAGGCATCATCGATTGCAAGGCATGCATCAATTTCTGAGATGCTAAAATTTGAAGTAAAAAAATATTATGCAAGTGGCAGGTATACTAGGGTTGGAAAATATTTTTCAGCTCCATTGCTAACTCCAGTCATTTGGCAGTGGTATCTGGAAACTTTGGATGCCAAGAGTTCTTGAGCATGACAAGGATAATCAGAACCAAGGCCAAAGTCGAGTAAAAACATTCAGTATAGACACAGGGACAGGACTGGCAGAGCAAATACTGCTTGATTGTGTTGTCTTTGGATAGAACAAGGAAACTAGAAAAAAGTTGGTGGATTAATCAGCCAAATCATGAAGATAACTCATGCCTTTTCCTATTTTTAACCCGAATAATATTTCAGTGTGAATGGCTCGGTTTGTGCATACTCAGCTCAAAACATTAAATAAGCTTGCTCTCTTGGCTGCTTTACTTCTAAACAGAAAGTAACAGCCTCTGTCCTAATAACCCCTTGATAAGCTGGTAACAACTAATTGCTAAGACATCCTTTTACCAAATACTCCCAAGTAGTTTATTTAACTTAATCTACTTCTACGAGGTGAATAATATGATCCTTTTTCTATAGTTGTGGAAATTACAGCTCGGAGAAGCTGAGCAACTTGCCTAAGATCACACAGTGAAATCAGAGATAGAGCATCAGTGCTACTACAGATTCATCCTGTTTTTATTTAAGCTCATTTCACTTTAACAAAATCTCAGAATGGGCATTTAGGCTCTTTTAGATGGAACACAGTATATTCGTAGAGATGTTACAGTTAAAAAAAGGATTTGCTTCTGATTTCTGCATTCGGTCAGCTTGCTCATTGTTTCTGCTCTTTTACCCACAGGCAAACCTCTCTTTGGCCAGGGAATCCCAGACAAACACCACCCAGGTCTGCATAAAAGATATAAAAAAAAAAAAATGTACTGACCTGTCCTCCTTGACTGAAGACACCTGAAAGAAAAAAAAAGCACAAAATCCAAACAATGTAGTCTCTGAATGAGCAAAAAACTGAGATTTGCAAAATTAGGACACCCTCAAGCCAGGCATGATTCTTGTTCTTGGTTCTTGGTCATCTCAACAAATCATGGTGTGGTCGTTTTATTTTTTACACATGTTCATTTCTTAGGGAGTAGTAGAAAGTTTGAAAGGGATATAAGCACATGGACTATGAAGGAATAATATTTCCTGGAGATTGGCGTGAGGTTAAAGGAAATAATTTAAGGGTCTGGAGATTCATGTGACAGTCCTGGTCAAGTCACTCATTTACTCTGGGAATGACTTTGTCATCTTTGACTTCTCTTGGCTGGAAGCTGGCTTGGAAAATTTCCCCTAACTTTGACGTCCGAGGGTTCAGTGCATGGCGTCCCTCCCCAAAGCCTTTGTTACAGGCAGTTGGGGAAGGCACTACATTTGTTGTTTATTCTTTGAGCCCCACATTGCACTTCTGCCCTTTATTCTCAACCAGCTCCAAAGACTTGGCCCAAATAGAGACTCATAAGGACAAATTCATTCTCTTTTCTGTGACTCATTCTCCTGCTACATCTTTCTAAATACCTGAAAGAGAAAAAAAGTCCACAAATACAGTCTTTCTTCTCACTCTGCTTCTACCTTTAGGATTATGTGTGTGAATTTTAGGTTGTAACTAATTCGCTCAGTGGTTTAAAATGTAAAAGTCTTAGGTTCAATTCCGGTAGAAGCTGCTGCTGATTTCTGGCCATTTCTGTGGAACTCCAATGTCTACAACACTTCTCACATGTAAGCCCAAGGCCACTTAGACGACATAAAGTGGATGAGTAAGTGTGATCCTTCTCTAGCGCTGGTCAGCACAAGGCTTTTAAATTTAAAAGTTAATGAACATCTGCTGTAGTGATTACCAATCTTACAGTGTGGCGGGTTTCTAGATGGCAGCTCCAACTGCGGTGAGCAGAGCATAATGTATGCATGCAACTTGTTGAATCACTATGTTCTACACCTGTAACTAATGTAACACTATGTGCCAACTATAGTTCAATGAAAAAAGAGGATTTCTCTACTAAAAAAAATAAATAAGTAAAGCACAATTTCAACAACAACACAACAAAGTACAGATTCTAAGGACAATCATTTGAAAATTTAGTGGTAGGAGATCAAATAGGGCCTCAAAGCTTATATTTTTACTACCAGTTCAAATGAGTTTTATGAAAACACAGTGTGACAATATTTAGTCATTGGTACTGATCAACCACATCCCATGAGACTATCCATTAGCTTTTGTAAAGAGAAGCAGTAACAGGATATCAGTTAATTTTTGAAACTATCTTTGTAAGTAAATTTTAATGTAGTTATAGATCTATTTTTTATGTCGCTTCAGCAGTTGCCTGAACGACTCACTCCAGCTATTTGGCTTAAGTAGTCAAACTCACTCCATAGTGTCACTGTAATCTTGTATCCAATTTTTAAAAAATATTTCTAAGTGCATTTATTTACATAAATATGACCAGGTCCCAGCAAACAATGACTTCTCCATCTGCTTAGATTCAATGAAAAATTCTTGGTTTTTACACATTCAGCTATTTAAAATCTTTGATAGCAGCAAAATTCAACCACTTTTGTCACAAGAAAATGTTGTATCAGACATGGAAGTTCCCAGGAGGCACTCATTTCTAGCATTTTACAAAGGAGAGGAGATCTTGAAATGTTGTGCTTTTTCTCCAGGTGACACAGGCCATTAGTGGCAGATATGGGCCTGTGTTGGGTCTTGAGTCTCTAGCCTGTGCTTTGTCCACAACGGCAGCAAAGAGGAGAATAATAAAGAAGGAGATAAATAGGTACAGTGGCCCTGTTTGTGCACATGATTCTTTGTGATGAAAAATGTCATCCTAAACTGTAATCATCCTTTAAACAATCTGAACTGATAGAATATATGACCATTGCTCACTAAAGTGATGAAAGATAGTGCCCTGCCCAAAGGATTAATTCACTACCAGCATATATGTTTCTGCATTTTAAGATTCATTCACTTTTCTGAAGCATTCTCTTAGTTGCCTTTTTCTTCCTTGTTTCAATTTCAGTTATTTGCAGCCCAGTTATAAGAATAATGAGGACAGGAAACCTTTCTTTTGTCTTTGAAGCCAAACTAAAAGTTACAACAATCACTCTTCCTCCAGACTAGTTTTGCGGAACAAATATCAACTATAATGTCTAGAAGTCTTGGATTCAAATTCTAAATTCTACTTACTAGCTGCCAGTCCTTTGGTCAAATTTCCTAAGTTCTTTGTGCCATGTTCTTTTTTTTTTTTTTTTTTTTTTTATAGAATATAGACATAAAAACCTTGCCATGTATATTGGAAATAATGCATAAAAGCCCTTAGTAGATGGATGGAATATAATATATGCTCAACAAAAAAGTTGTTTTTATCATTACTATCACCATTTTCATGATCACAATCCTTATCATTATTATGATGATCTGAGAATTGCCTGAATATCCAAATCGTTAGAATTGTGAAATGTGGTAGAGAAATACACTTATTTCCAGTTCTGTATAAATACTGGACTATAATTTTTAGGAAAAATAAACTCACCTGAGAAAATGCTGAAAAGAGCCAGAGAGAGGAGCAGAAAGACACTTAATAATTTCATGGTGCCAGTTAGCTCACTCGGGTCAAGGCCTCTTTGTCTAGTTCAGGCTCTGTGTCAAGGCACTTCCCAGAGCAGTAAAACACACACTGAGACATATATATATAGAGAGAGACATGATCAAGGGAGTTGGGATCTCCACCTTCTTTATAAATCACATTCTAAAACCATATGCAAATCTATACAATTTAGGCATTTACGGGGACCTCTTACCAACTTAAAGAAAGGCTTAATGCTCTCCATCATTCTTAAAAATTAGAACAATTATGTGACTCGCACCTTAGATCTTATTAATAATTGAGGATGTCATTTTCCACCTCTAGTCTACGTTTTCCTAACAACCAATATATCCTCCCTGCTCTTCCCTCTAAGGTTTGCTGTATTAAAGGGATGATTCACTGGTGGAGCCCGCTTGATGCCCAGGTCTCTTTCAGACATGTCCTGCATGTCTGTGGTCCAGATGAGTAACCACCAGGGAATGGAATCTTGGGTGTAACTTGAATTTTCAAAGTCCACATCATCCAAGGTGTACCCCAGAGAAATAAGTATTCTACATTGTCTCCAGGACTACATCTGAAAAAGCATTTTGGAGGGGAAGAATCAGCTTGTTAACCTTTAAAATAATTGCCGTGGTCAAATGCCAGTGAGTTTCAATTTTGAACTCAAATGAAGAAGGGAGTCAATCAATGTACGTTTTTTATTTGGACAAAACTATTTTTATCCATTCATAAACCAATGGTGATGTATGGAAGTGATGAATCACTATACTGTACACCTGAAACTAATAATTACACTGTATGCTAATTACTTGGAACTTAAATAAAAAAACAAAATGTTTTTTTTTAAGTTACCAGGAATATTTGAAATAAGGAATATTAAATATTTCCCTTTTGTCTGTGAAGTAAAAACAGAATAGTTATACTAAAGCTTTTTGTTTTAACTCCTTGAAAATACATTGTCCATATATATAGATGAATCCCATTAACGATCATGGCCAATTTAATTGCAAGACAGATCAGAGTGGGATGCCATAGCTTTCTTTATGGGAATAATAACAACAATAAACAATGGGAAAATGATAATGAGAAAGTCTGTCTCAAATCACAAACCGCTACTTGAAATATCCTGAAGAAAAGTACAGCAATTTAAAGTGTCGTAAGAACATGCAGAATGCGCCCAGTTTAAACACTCCTTTGTGGAGTCTGAAAACAAAACAAACGAATAAACAAACAAAACGCAGAATCAAGTCTATAAATGCAGAGAACAAATTGAGGGTTACCAGTTGGAAAGGGGGTGGGTAGTTGAACAAAATGGGTGAAGGGAAGTGGGAAGTACAGGCTTCCCATTATAGAATGAATAAGACACAAGAATCAAAGGCAGAGGTAATATAGTCAATGACACTGAAACAGCACAGTACGATAAGGTATGGAGGAGCTGAGTCACTATGTTGGACACCTGAAAATAAGTAACACTGTATGTTGACTATAACCAAATTAAAAAAAATTAAAAGAATAAAAAACAAACACAGGTGATTGATGTGTTGTGTGTAGAAATAACTCAGAAATGATACTTCTAAACAATGATTTCCTTTTATAATAATAGTTTTGAGAAAAATATAGAGTTCAGGGGTGCCTGGGTGACTCAGCCAGTGAAGCTCCTGACTCTTGGTTTCAGCTCAGGTCATGATTTCATGGTTTGCAGGTCTGAGCCCCACATTGGGCTCCATGCTGATGCTGTGGAGCCTGATAGGGATTTTCTCCCTCCCTCTCTCTCTTAGCCTCTCCCCTGCTGGCTCTGTCTCTCTCAAAATAAACAAACTTTAAAAAGATTAAAAAGGACAAAATATATATGTAGTTCAGACATTGTTCCTTTTATTTCAGGATATTTATTTTCTTTTTGGAAATAAAAATAGTTTTAGAAATTTTAATTGGATTCATCTCATAATTTAGGATGCATTTTCTGTCTTTAGAAATGATCAATATATTGTATTCGGTTTGTTAATCAGGTAAGATATTGCTGTTTAATCGAAAGTGAAGCAAAATAACAAAAATAAGAATTATTTGCTTTTAACTGTTACCCTGACAGTTTTGAAAGATGTGAATTTCATGGACGGAGGAAACGGGGGAGTGAGGAGTACAGATAGGAAAGAGAGGAATGGAAGAAGAGGAAACAAAAGGCATGTGTTGGCAATATTCAGTATTTCCATTCTAAGGAGTGTGGTGTAAAACACACATAGACACATTCATGCTCACATATACATAATCTTAAAGTCTTTTAGAGAAGGTTATAGGTTGGATGTCAGACACTAAAAATTTCAAAGGCAACTAATCAACAACTTTAAAAACTGTTTATAAATTTTTCTTGAATGCTTCATGGGAGGAAATTTTGTGGCATCTACAATACTTTCAAATATTCTTAGCAATTAATAGGTGCTCAGAAAATGTTACATAACTGAGATGGAAATATCTTTACTTGGCAAAACTAGGGTATACTGCTATTATTGTGAAAGGAAGAAATGAACAATAAAAATAAGAACCTTTCATTCTTTGACATAGAAACCTTGGCGGGCACCCTCTTACACTGTTGGTGGGAATGTAAACTAGTACAGCCCCTCTGGAAAACAGTATGGAGGTTCCTCAAAAAATTAACAATAGAACTCCCCTAGGACCCAGCAATAGCACTGCTAGGACTTTACCCAAGGGATATAGAAATGCTGAGACATAGGAGCACATGTACCCCAATGTTCATAGCAGCACTCTCAACAATAGCCAAAACATGGAAAGAGCCTAAGTGTCCATCAACAGATGAATGGATCAAGAAGATGTGGTTTATCTATACCATGGAATACTACATGGCATCGAGAAAAAATGAAATCTGGCCATGTGTAGCAACATGGATGGACCTAGAGGGTGTTATGCTGAGTGAAATAAGTCAGGCAGAGAAGGACAAATATCATATGTTTGCACGTATAGGAGGATTAGGAGGAACTTAACTGAGGAACAAGGGGGAGGAGAAAGGGGGAAATGGTGGGGGAAAGGGAGAGAGGCAAACCATGAGAGACTCTTGAATGCTGACAAAAACTGAGAACTGATGGATGTGGAGGGGAGGGGTGATGGGCATGGAGGAGGGCACTCATGGGGATGAGCACTGGGTGTTATGTGGAAACTAATTTGACAATAAACTATTTGTAAAAAAAAAAAAAGAAACCTTGGCTTATATAAAACTGGATTCACTCTACTAAGTATATTAGGTGCAAACTTCATTAATGTTTTATCAGAAAACAATAACACATAGATTTCATAATTAATTATGACCTTAAAGGACATTTACACCAATTTCTCACTCACTACAAAATATAAGCTAAAGTTCTTCTAAGAAAAATACCTAATTCTTTTATACTTACTGGTTCTGTGCTGGATAAGAAAGAACATAGACTCTGATTTTAGATAGACTCGAAGCATGCATTCTACTTCTGCCACGAACTGTATGTGAGAGGGATGTTCATTAATTTTTCCAAATCTTAATATTCTTAATAAGGTGGATTTCTGGGTTCTTTTCATGCACGTTATACTTATTTCCTTAACTTCTTCAGCTCAGAAACACTGTTAGTGTTTTGTTAAAATTTTGCATTCAGCCTCAAAATTATTTAGGGATCCCTTTCAACGTTGTATCAGCTATAAATCTAGTAAAGGTCTTCTTGATCATTATCAACATCACTGACAAAGTGTTGAACAAAACAGAGTTGAAGATATTTCTCCAACTTATTTTCAAGGTTACTCTACAGAAATCAATGTTCACATTTATTGGCACGGTACCAAGGTCTCACCCTTCTGAGACACGAGGCATATAGGACATGACTTGCTTCGAAAGAATCTATGTACACTCCTGGCCATCCTCACCTTCTTTCCTAAATGCTCATATTACCATATTTCCTTCTCCTTCCCATCATCAATTCAGCACCCCTTTCAAAATAAGTTCTTCATAGTTTTTCATTTGTTTCCATTACACTTGTATTTTCCTAACTTATGTCATGATTTTGCTTTTGCTTGGGATGTTCTTTTCTTTAATCACTACATGCCTACATTCTACATGCCTATATTCTTCATATCCTACAATGAGAAGTCTAAGTTATATTACACTTTACAAAACATTTCTTAATCCTTTAAGGTAAACATCCTAAACTGGTAGCATGAAGATTGATTATGATCATCTTCATATTTGATGTATTTTATTTGACTCACCCAATGGCTTAAAAATTTTTTTAAAGAGTCTATAACTTTTAAATTTTGAATATTTAACAAAATATTGGACCCTCCATTGCCAGGGTGAAAGTTAGCTGAAGTTTAGTAGTTACTGCTTCATTTAAATGTGTCATTAGTTCACTCATCCCCCTTACTTGCTGCTGGCCCTAGCAGGCATTTTGAGTTTGAGAATCTTGTCCTTTCGAGTAATGCTACTTAATTCTTCTTAATTGTCTTAATACATATCTTTACTTTTCTTGTAAAACTGTTCTAGTTTGTAAAATTATGCCCATCTGACATCTATTTGTCTAGATCCTCTTTGTGAACAGAATCTATATTTTACTAATCTTTTATCCTCCAAATCTGCCTTGTATTTAGAAATTACTCCACATTTATTCAAAAAACAAAGATGATTTTTTAATGTTTATACATTTTTGAGAGAGAGACAGAGACAGAGTGCAAGTAGGTGAAGGGCAGAGTGAGGAGACACAGGGTCCAAAGCAGGCTCCAGGACTGAGCTGTCAGCAAAGAGCCCGACATGGGGCTCGAACTCACAATCTGTGAGATCAAGATCTGAGTGGAGTTGGATGCTTAACCAGATGCTCCACAAAGATGATTTTTAAAAAGATTTAGCACTATAGGGGTGCCTGGGTGGCTCAGTTGGTTGAGCGTCCGACTTCGGCTCAGGTCATGATCTCACGGTTTGTGGGTTCGAGCCCCGCGTCGGGCTCTGTGCTGACAGCTCAGAGCCTGGAGCCTGTTTCAGGTTCTGTGTCTCCCTCTCTCTCTGACCCTCTCCTGCTCACACTATCTCTCTCTCTCTCTCTCTCTCTCTCAGAAATAAATAAAATATTTTTTAAAAAGTTTAAAAAATTTAGCACTATATATTCACCAGAGATCATTAGTTACTATGATAAGACAACATTTTCCAAAATCTATCATTTTCCTTCTTTTACACATGCAGATGTTTGCTCTCTAGTTTTCTACCATTCCTTTCATTTCATCTGATTTCCTACAGATACATTTCAACAGGACTGTAATCTCACTTAAAAGCACCTATATACTTACCTGCTTCCTATTGAGATGGAGGGACTAGGTCCTAGTACTCACTCTCACGCAAGAACACATAGACCGTCAATCAAAAACTGGGAGTCAGATTTTGCAACCATTAGATCATTGAGTGGCAATTCTCTCTATTCAGTTCATATAACCACCATTTACTGCCTTTGCTCCATCAACCACACTCCCTTCACATCCCATTTCACTGTGATCAAGGCTGCCTACATTTTTTTATATTACTTTTGCCACAGTGGAAATCAAACTAGGTCATAGAGTCATAAGTAAGGACTTTTGGAAGTTAACTGATGCTATGAATATTAACACAGTATTATGAAAATTTCTATTTCATTCAAAGACTTCTGCCTTCCTAATTTTCTGTCTTTTTTATGTTTTTGTATGTGTCTTCATGCATTCACATCTTTTGCAGCTGAATTTTGTGTGTGTGTTTTCTTAGTAAGCCTCCTCAAATCTCTTATTTTTAAATTTAAGTGTTGCAGTTCCGTATCAATTTGGATAAGATTCAAGAAGACATTACCACAGCAAAACCTTAGGAGCACTAGGAAAGGGTGATGTCGTTGCTTGCGTGTCCTAAAAAAAAAAGGTCAGAACAACCTCATTTTCTTCTTTGACAAGGTACCTAGACTGGTAGATGCAGGGTACAGAACAGACACAATGGATTGAACAAAGTCTCTTGTGCTGTAATTGCGAAAGATAAAGATATGGGAGTAAACTATTGTAACTGAATCCAAAGGTGCTGATGGATGAATTAACTCACCTGGGAAGAACACATCCCTATCCCAGTCAGTACTTTAGAAACTGACTTCAGTGGAGATGTAGAAAGCATGCTTTACATATGATGCTACCTCCCTGTTATCCACTCCTTTTGTGGTTCATTTCCTTGGCTTCTGTGGAGAGCATTTCATCTCCCTCATTTTGGCCAGTCAGCACAGCATCACCTTCCATGATTGCATCAAATATATCAGTTCGAGTATTCAGGGTGACACGGTGTGAGTCCACAGGGCTGGTCATTCATCTCTCTCTCTCTTAGAACGTCTATAAATCTGTTCCCCAGAAATTGGTACTGGATCACATTACACTGCTATGTGATGCTATTTACTGAGGAGTGTTGTTCTGTAACTTTTTCTACAACACGAGATTACAATAATCTTGAAAGCAAGACTAGGGTTTATCTTATCTTTAAATTCTGCTACAGATATTTACATATTTACCTACATTCTTTACTTACTAATCTTTTGGTTATCTTATCTAAGCCTTCCCCTAACCTTCTATGCCCTTCTTTGAAGTTGATGTTTCTCAGTGGTTTCTATAGATTTATTTGGCTTTCCTTCCTCCGCCTCCTCATAGCAATCTAGTGCTTGCAACATTGGGCTATTCCTGTTCTCTAAGTGCTCACAGTTTAGTAAGTCAGATACATAGAACACAATTCAAATTTCATTTGGAGACAGTTTATGAAATATAATGTTTTTGAAGTTCTATGAGCGCCTAAAAATGCAATTAAGTTTTCTGAGTATCATCAGAGAAGGTCTCATTTAAAAAGGCTACATCTGCACAACCCTGAGTCTGGAAGGATAGATAAGAGTTCCGTGGGGAAGTGAGGCTGAGTGGGAGTGAAGGGGGCGTGCTGGAGACAGGGAGGAGCACACAGAGTATGGACAGGACTGAACTAAAATGCAGGCAAATAGACACGAATGTGGGAAGACAACTGGCCGTATAAACACTGAATAGCTCTGCAGGCTGAAGCATGGGCTACCTGGTCAGGACGGTGGAAGGGCCCTGATGATGGGACAGGACCAAGTAGTTCCTGAAATGTCATGGTGTTTGCAGAGTGTGCAGTGGCCCAAGGTGATTCAGAGAGAGCTCTGAATCATACAGCAATAAAAATTCTTGCTGGCATACTGACTTCTCCTACCATCCCAAATTGAAACATTTCTTCCCTCTCTGGAAAACAAGATGGGAAACAAACCAGGGTGAATTGCACTTTGGTAACAATGGAATAAAGGAAATCATTTCGGCCCAACTAAATGTCTGGCTGTGACTGTTCCCTTTGAAGCTTAATTATAACCGTCAGAAGAAGCTTTTTAAATGTTTGCTAACACACTACAATATGAGGGGAAAGTTCGCCAAAGTCTTAAAATGACGAGGAAGCAGTATTGCCCAGGTCAGGTGATTTACTTCAAACACATTATTATTTGGTTTGCCCTAAATTTGGGGGAAAGACCTCTGCAAGGGTTTTTATTTCTAAGTTCAACAATCCCATTATTTCTGCTATACACGTTCTCTTCCAGGCCTATCAGCTCCATGGGCAGGGTCAGGCGGAGGGGCAAGCTACATCAGGGAAACATAAATGGGAGTGCCTCCCCATTGCTTAACAAAGCTTAACAATAAAATTAAAGTTGCATTAACTTGGGATTCACGGTTCTTCTGTGATCTGGCGTACCTTATGTCTCTACTTCATCTTCCAGTTTCCTTGCCAAAAGTCAGAGGTTCAAAACACTAAAACCCCAAGTTATCTTCATTTTTCTCTTCCTCTTTAAAACAAGTCTTTATTTACTTTTGAGAGAGAGAGAGAGCATGCAGGGGAGGGGCAGGAGGAGAGGGGGACAGACGATCTGAAGCAGGCTCTGCACTGACAGCAGCAAGCCCACTGAGGGGCTCAAACTCAATGACCTCGAGATCAGGACCAGAACCAAAGTCACACACTTAACTGACCGAGCCACCCAGGTGCCACATTGCCCCTCCCCGCCTATACTTCTGACCACGAATACTTTCTCTTTCTAAAACACATTGTTGAGGGGCGCCTGGGTGGCTTAGTCGGTTAAGCGTCCGACTTTCGCTTAGGTCATGATCTCGCGGTTTGTGGGTTCGAGCCCCGTGTCGGGCTCTGTGCTGACTGCCGGCTCAGAGCCTGGAGCCTGTTTCAGTCTGTGACTCCCTCTCTCTCTGACCCTCCCCTGCTCACGCTGTCTCTCTCTCTCCTAGAAATAAATAAAAATATTAAAAAAATTAAAAAAAACAAACAAACACATTGTTGCTACTTCTGCCTCTCAGAATCTGGCTCAACTTTCCTGTCTAAACTGAGGTAAATCCTATTCTAAAATGTTTTCCTCAGTTGCCTGAGAAGGAATCAATCTTTTCTTCTAACTTATAGTAAAATATAAGCATTTTATTTATAATAAAAGAACATTTTATCTTTCATGGCATATAGCACACGGTATATTATGAGTATGTATCTACCTTATAGAAATTATTCATTATTCCTTAAAATACTATATGGCCTTTAAGGGTAGAGATTTATTTGACACTTGCCAGCCAAAAATAATGGGAGCTATAGTTAAAAGTTCAATAATAGTAAGAAAAATAGGAGATGCTAAACAACTCTGTTGGGTGGAAGAATCAATGTTTGCACGAGTGAATTTTCAAAAGCTAGATTTTTTTTATTTGGTTATGTGTCCTATATGTATGTATGACTTGAGCTCATTGCCCAAGTATGAGAGAAACAGTCCCGTATCTATCATATAGTACAACCCAGTAACTCCCTTATCTAGGTAAATTTTGTACTATAAATTTTATTACAAATTGTTTTACGTAAGATGATCCCAGGTGATACAACAACTTATCTCTCTATATAAAAACTTACACAACAGGAGGTGACCATCTCTGATTTATAGATAGCTTTTCTCACAGCAGTTTTGAAAGACCGGGCTCCTTTCATTTCGAGCTTCCACATGTGGCTCGAATTTCCTATGCTCATTTGTATCAAGGCAGTTGGAAGAAGAAAAATACTGTGAAGGTGTTCACACATGATTTTCCACCAACCTGGCTCAAAAGAGAAACACAACACACACTCATCATTGCTGAGAATTAGTCACATTGATCACACCTACATGCAATGGGGGTAGAAAAATCAGTTTACTTGTTGGGCCTTCTCTTCCCAGCAATGATTCTATCATCTATCAGTGGAGTATGATTTTTATAGACAGTGAGCCCCCATGGCTACCAGATAACATGCACAGCCTGTTTCCCACTCGTAGGACATACTCACTTGATTCTTCATAAGAGGCAATCTAAAGTGCTCTCCAATCATTGCAACAAGCTGACATTGCAACAGTTCTGAGAGTAGCTCCCTATGGGGACCTGTACCTTATGAGCTATGCTGCCAGCCCTCATCTCCTCTCCCATACTAACACGTAATGGAGGAGCCTGAACACGGTCACCACAATTGGGGCTCCCAGATGAAAAAAAGAGCGACGAGATACCACATGACCATCACGGGCACACGGCGCTGATAAAATCTGCCTACCTGGACCAGTGAAGCCTCCTGCCCGGTAGGGGGGCACAATCACATGATACTCTGATTTGTTACTTGAAAAAAATGCCCTTTTCCCTGGTTCTTTGCAGTTTCTGGCTCTGCCTTCTGGTAGGATCTTATTTGCCTTTCTTTCATAAGGACCACTCTAAGGTAGAGTTTGGGAAACATGTTTACCTTTGGAGCTACATTACTTTCAAATCTACTTTTTCATGGTCAAGTTCAGAGGTTGAAAATTTATTTAAGGTAAGTGATTCTTTTAACTTGGTTTATGGTTTCTCTGGAATACAAATCCTCAAACTTCAGACATTTCCTAAACTATTTCCTTTACTTGTTTCCATTTTGGGGCCTATGCCCAAAGTCCTTTCCTATAACTGTAATTCTAAGGCCTACATTATGTCTTTTCTTTTTTGTTTTTTTAAGGTTTATTTATTTACTTTGAGAGACAGAGTGAGTGAGCAGGGGAGGGGCAGTGACAGAGGGAGAGGGAGAATCCCAAGCAGGTTCCACGCTGTCAGCACAAAGCTGGAAATTATGACTCGTGAGATCATGACCTGAGCCAAAACCAAGAGTCAGACGCTCAACCGACTGAGCCACCCAGATGGCCCATGTCTTTTCTTTTTTGATCTCCAGTCCCGGTTTTTACATTTAAGGGTGGATAGTTTGTGACCGTCTGAAATAATAAGCTTAGGTGGGAAAGCAGTTTCTCATAGGATCTTGGCAACAAACCTGAGTGAGTTTTTTCAATGGAGAAAATGCATGTGGCTTTTGTTACTAATGGGCTTTTTCAGTCTGTTTCTTATCAAGGGGGTGTCTAGAAGCAAACAGCTTTTTAATCTCCTTGGAAGCCTCACATTTCTGGGTGTTCTCTATGTTCCCTTTAATTTCTGCTGGTAAGCCTCCAAATACTTTTCTCAACTCATGTCTTTCTCCTTATATGTTAAAATAAGAAAATAAAACCCAGAATATACTCTCACTGTGACTCTTTCCAATCTTCTCCCCCAGAATTACAGGCTCAGTAGGCATATGGGGTGGCTTTTGATTCATCATGGTGTGGCAGCCGTAAAACCCGGTCTCAAAGGTGTTCACGCTCTTCTCATTGAGAGGCAAGGTCCTTAGCCTGTTTCAATCTGGGCAGGTTTGGGAGTCAGTGACATGAGTTTGCCAAAGCGAGGCTGCATAAGCTGTTCTATGTTATAGGTCATATACGTCCCCACAGTGTGCCCTTGTGGGAATGCCTGTTCTCGGGATGTTCCTTCTTGCTGTGCATTTGGAATAGATTTGAAGTGTGCCTTTTGTTCAATGAAGTGTTATGCAAAATGATGCATAGAGAATTCAAAACATTTCTGAAGAAATTGAGCAAGCCTAGACTGAAAGAGACAGCAAGAAATGAAGAGGCCATGTTTTGTGCCCTGCAATACAAAACATCTATGGGCAGGAGGCAGGCTGAGGTAAACACGGGCCATTTTTATGGGAGTGTGTGTTAGGTGGGAGAAATGGAGAAGATAACTCAGATCAAATAATCAAGAAACCAGAGGACAGGATGGAGAATTAATCCCAGGTAGCATTGTGGGGCTTTTCTCAAAAACTAGCAACTTGTAGGGGCACCTTGGTGGCTCAGTTGGTTGAGTATCTTACTCTTGGTCAGCTCAGGTCATGAGATGACAGTTGTGGGATCAAGTCCCACATCAGAATTTAAGAACCAAAACACACTGGGTGTGGAGCCTGCTTGAGATTCTCTCTCTCTCTCTCTCTCTCTCTCTCTCTCTCCCCCCCCCTCTGCCCCTTCCTTGCTCTCCTTCTCTCTCTCAAAAAAAAAAAAAAGGAAAAAGGAAAAGAAAATGAAAAACTAGCAACTTGTGCCCAATTACTGAAGATTTATAAAGAAGAAGGAAGTGGCATGATAAAAATTATATTTATACTGAATTATTCTGGCTGGACATATTGTGCTGATGTGTAATGTTGAATGATGAATGCATCCTAAAAGAGCGGAAGCAAGAATGGTGATTAGAAGATTATTGTAATAATTCAAGTGAAATAAGACAGAGGCTGCACTAAGGGATTAACAGTGCGGTGATGAAGAGTGGTTAGCTTTAGGGTATATTTTGAAGACGGAGCCAAAAGACTTTGCTGACAGATCGCATGCTGGGTGTGAGAAAAAGAGTGCAGTCAAGGATGATTATAAGGTTTTTGGCTTAACGACCGGAAAAACTGGAGTCGCCATTTTATGAGCTGGTGAGCAATGAGGAAGATACAATTTGGAGGGAGAGAATGTCAGGAGCTCAGTGTGGGACACAATAAGTTTGAGATTCTGATGAGATGTTCAAATAAAAGTGCCAAGCAGGCTGTTGTATACAAGAATCCAGATTTCAGGGAAGAAGTACAGATTGGGTGTACAAATCTAGTAGCAGGTGAGATCACTAAGGGAATAAGTATGTGGAAAACCCAGATCAGTTTGAACCTTTCCAAAGGTTCAAACCCTGTAGATGCCACCTGCCGAAGGGACTGAAATGGAGCAGGTTGGAAGTGTGATGGGGAAAAACGTACTTTATAGAGGAGGGAGTGTTTTGTTACATGAAATGCTCTTGATATATGTAAACTGAATCATGGCATGCTATTCAATCTTAAAAATGAAGCAAATCCTGCCATTTTTGACATGTAATACTTGCCATTCTTCATATTGGTAATTCATGTCCTCTCTTTTTTTGTTTTCAGTCAGTCAGACTAGAATTTTATCAGTTTTATTAATCTTCTCCAAAAAGTAGCTTTTGGTTTTGCTGTACTGATTTTTTTTTACTTCATTACTTTTTTCTGTTTTTGTTTTTTTTTAACTTCATTATCTTCTTTGCTATTTCTGACTTCCTCTGTTAAATTTATTTTTGGTTTATGTCTTCTTTATCCAGCTTCTCAAGTCACTGACTTGAGATCTTCCTTTTGTTAATAGAAGAAGAAAATGTTCAGGAGCATGTTGAGTTGCACCACAGTAACGGGCCAGAGTGCAGTCTGCAGATTGATGGTGGTGGTGGGGCTAAGGCAGGGTGTTCAGGATTGCTTCTTTCTCAAAGAGGTCTCATCTGAGATGCTGAATGAGATACACCTAGTGCTTTCTGATATGAACTCAGCTTATATAGTTTTGACATACTTTGTGTTTTTCAAATTTCTATTTATATCTTTATATTGCTTTTATAATGTGACTTTTGTCACATTTTTCATCTTCTTGTAATTATAGTAGTATATTTATTATAATGATTGCTATTTTAGTTATTTCTGTCATCTTAACTATTTGCATTAAAAAAATTAGATTTGGTGTTCTGGTTGTCAGAAATAAATGATTTGAGTTTGAATACCTGAGACAGGAGTTGAGGTTCAGACCTTAGACCACATTTCAGAACACAAGAATACTTGTGAAAATGTGAAAAAAGTAAGACAGCTTCTATTGTGTCTCTTTTTCTCTGTAAAGTAAGGTATTCCTATGCATTCACCTGCCTTTATACATCCATTGAAAAAAGCATAAAAAATCAAAAACACAAAAGCCAGTATTGGCTAGGATGTGGAGAAAAAGGAACCTCTTTGCATTGTTGGTGGCAATGTAGACTGGTACAGCCACTGTGGAAAACAGCATGGATTTTCCTTAAAATATTAAAAATAAAATTATTCTATGATCCAGTCATCATACTACTGGGTATTTGCCCCCAAAGTACAAAAACACTGATTCAAAGGGATACATGTACCCCTATGTTTATTGCAGCATTATTTACAACAGGCAAACTATGGAAACACCCAAATGCATATCAATAGATGAATGGATAAAGAAGATGTGGTGTATATATATACAATAACATATTTTTCAGCCTTAAAGACAATGAAATTCTGCCATTTGCAACAACATGGATAGTGCTAGAAAGTATGAAGCCAGGCAAAATACGTCAGTCAGAGAGCTACAAATACAATGTTTTACTCTTATGTGGAATTTAAGAAACAAAATGAGCAAAGAAAAAGAGAGACAAACTAAGAAACAGACTCTTAACTAAAGAAAGAAATTGATGTTTACAAGAGGGGAGGTGAGTGAGGGGATGGGTGAAATAGGTGATGGGAATTAAAGAATATACTTATAATGATGAAAAAAATTAAATTAGAAAAAGCACATTCATTGTGTTGTCTCATTTTGAGTCTCACAATCTGTGGGGGTACTTTTCAATAGGTGAGGTACTATCTCATTTTACATGTGCTACAACCATGTGCAATCCTGACTAGCAAGACTGTAAATAGCTTCACAACAGATATGAAATATCCAGTGTTTCCGAGAATCAGCCCCAAAGGCACTACATTGACACAATATCAGCTTGTATAGAATTCTTATGTAGAGGACAAAATACATATTCACTTAACAAATATGTTCAGAAGGTAGAGTAGATACTCCCATGAAGGGTACACCGACTTTCCCCCTTACTCAGGAGTTATTCTATAAGAGTGAACTCTGCAGAACTTCACTGAAAAAAAGACACAAAATCTCTGCTTGACTCATTAGGACGAAACCCTGAGATATGGGACCTTTCCTCTCTTAAAACTTAGTCATGATGCTAACAAGTCATAATTTCCCTTGGAATGCTGACATAGGAGGAGGTTGAGTAATGTGTAATCACTGAAGCTAAGTTATGATTACATACATACAAAAGTCCTGCTTTGACATTACATTCATCTTTCCTTAAGAGTAGTTTCCTCTCTCAATGCCAGAAAATGTTTGGCAAACTAAGGAAATTGAGCAAAGCCGTTGCATAGCAACGTAACTATTCCAGTCTTACTTTTGGTCATACATGTATTTCTTTTTTATTTCTTAAATGTCTATTTATTTTGAGAGAGAGAGAGAGAGAGAGTGCAAGTTGGGGGATGGGCAGAGAGAGAG
Source organism: Hyaena hyaena (assembly GCF_003009895.1). Taxonomy (NCBI): domain Eukaryota; kingdom Metazoa; phylum Chordata; class Mammalia; order Carnivora; family Hyaenidae; genus Hyaena; species Hyaena hyaena. Next base: position 2,008,225 of record NW_024080875.1, read on the forward strand.
GTGAGAGAGAGAATCCCAGGCAGGCTCTGTGTTGTCAGCATGGAGCCCAATATGGAGCTCAATCTCATGAACTGTGAGATCATGACCTGAGCTGAAATCAAGAGTCAGATGCTTAACCACCTGAGCCACATAGGCAACCCTTGGTCATACAGGTATTTCAACAAAAAAATGTTAAGAATTGTTCAGCTATGTTAATGTATAAATACCTTCTACTTGATAGTACCAGTGGCTCCTAAGCTATATTATAGCAAACCTAACCCCGCTCTTGATTGCTACTGAATCTGCCTCTTTTCCATGTCTTTGTATTTGATTAGCAGTATCTTTATAGATGAGAGTTCATCTCAGAGTTATATTTGGTTTATACCTCTATATTGTCTTTATGTCTGTCTGTACATTAGCCAGTCATTAAGATGGCATATCCTTCCTTTAGTAATATCTCTAAGTAAGGAGGAATCATAAATCATGAAGTTTGCAAAGATCTGATTGCAAACATTTTTTTTAATTTTTAATTTTTATGTTTTTCAAAGATCTGATAGTAATCATACAGATGTTGAATAGGTCACACAATGCAGAAGATTTTTAAATATGTAAGTATTCCATAACTTTTAAATAAATTCCTAATACTTCATTGCTTTCCCAATTTTATAATCATTCCTTGATCACTATTTCTATTTCAATCATTTTCTGAATCCTGCTAGTAAGGGCCAGATCTACTTATGAGCAAGTTTGAGGAAAGTTGAAACCTTTAAAATATAAAATGGAAGTTCTCAATCTACTGAAAGACCAGATGATCTGAGGAAGTTCCTCTTTCCTAATCCCATCATTATGCAATTGCCATCATGACAAGGGGGAGCTGAAACACAGAGGCAATCTGAGAAGATTCTTCCATGTCTTAGTTTAAAAAAGACTATGAGGGGCACCTGGGTGGCTCAGTTGGCTGGGCGTCCAACTTTGGCTCAAGCCGTGATCTCACGGTTCATGAGTTTGAGCCCTGCGTGGGGGCTCTGTGCCGGCAGATCATAGCCCGGAGCCTGGTTCGGATTCTGTGCTTCCCTCTCTATCTGCTCCTCTCCCACTCATGCTCTGTCTCTCTCTCTCGCTCTCAAGAATAGATGAACATTTGAAAAAATTTAAAAATAAAAAATTTTTAAAAATAAAAATACTATGAAAATGTTTTGGAGCCAAACGTCATATTGTTAGTTACGACTTCAGTGGTGTGACAGATCTCAGCTGGTTAAGTCTCTTTCATTTATTTCTTCATTCATTTGCTGAATAAACACCTACATTATGCCAGGCATTAGAGTAGATATAGGGAGATAAAAATAAACAGTGACATGCAATATCCCTGCTCTCCTGAAGCTCATGGTCTAGTTACAGAAAGAAAGGTTAGTAAAAATTATTCTTGTGATATGATAGGTAAATAAACAGGTTAGACAGGAAAAACATCCATGCAGTAAAGGAAACCTGAGGAAAGCTTCTTAACTCACACTGGTCCTCCTTTTCCTCCCCATAGCTACAAGCAAAAATATTGCAACCTGCTATTTTATTTCCCAGATTTAGCTTCAGTCCTATATTTTTTTTCTTCTGGGAACAAGACTGATTCACAGGTTTCTGCTTCCCCTGGATACTACCCAAGCTATGACACCAAACCTCGCTTAGTATCAGGCACTATGAGATCCTTCTCCCACCCAGCTCCTCCAGAGAGCCTGCCTCTGGGGAGCTAGTTTGCGACAGGAAGAATTGACTACCAACAGAATCTGTCCTCTTCAGGTCACTGATCAAACTCTGTTCTGCACTCAGTTGTCTTAAGTTTTGTCTCAAGCAGTGCAGTTGCATACTTATAGAAGATAAACATAATTTCTTACGGCTGAGAAACATTTTAGGTATACCAAGCTTGCACCTGGCTACAATCTCCCAGCAGCCTCTGCAAGAGCAGTCATTAAACCTTTGCTTGATTATTAAGACAGGGACTTTACTCCTTTTCAGCGAAGCCCAGTCCTTTGTTAGGTTACACAGTTAGACTAAGCCTCCCTAATTTTAATTGAGATCTGTCTTCCTGATGATTCAATTACCCTAATTTTCCACCTTGATCTTTCCACAGATCACAGTGTATTTATTTCTCTGTCCCTTGATAGAGTCTCTCCCTCTCTTCTTTTCTCTCTCCTATGTCCTTTCTTTTTTCTTTCTTTCCTTCCTACACATGTTTCATGCTCTGTATCAATATTCTCTTCCACAGGCTAAATGTCTGCAATTTTGCCTTTTATTTTTAGTTATTTTATTTTTAAGATTTTACTTTTTTAAAAGTAATCCCTACAGCCAGCATAGGGCTCGAACTTACAGCCCTGAGGTCAGGTATGTCATGTTCTACCTACTGAGCCAGTCAAGCATCTCGGCAGTTTTGCCTTTAAAAAACGGAATAATTTCTAGCACTTTCATTATTTCAATCAAGTTTTTCTATACAATTTCCAATGTTCTATATTTTTCATTTGATTTTCTACCTGTAACTGTATATACATGCACACACACATATACGTAATATTCCTGTATATATAATCCTATATCTATCATGAAATATAATGATATTCCAGAAGCCACTTCATCAAAATAGATGTATGCTCTCTTAGTCTGCACACTAGATGCCCCAACTCACACACCCTTGGATCATTTCCCCACTCATGCATTTTCATACCTTCATAATATTTTTTTATTTTTTCTCTTCTTCTTTTCCTCCCTTTTCTTCCTGGTTCCTCCTTCAATAGTTTATTAACTGCCTGCCATTTACCAAGCTATATACGATATATATAGTGGTTCCAAGGGTCTTCATTTAACATTCGGCAACAGGTGTTTCAAATTCCTAAAGTAATGATTATGAAGATAGAAATACATTTTGTAAGCAAGAAACCTAAGTCACTTTATTTCCCTGGACATTTATCAAACCACAAGGATAAGGTGAAGCCTAGGTCCAGATTTGATTCAGAGAGAGGTATTCAACTAATATGTTATATATTACGGAATCAGAATGTCCTATGACTCCTGTAAATTCTATCTTTTCCTAAACAGAGCACTAGAATCACCCACAGGGTACAGAGTAGTCTGAGTAAAAGAGCACTTAGAAAATCAAAAGAAATCAAATTGGCTTCTTTGTCCTCTGTCCTGTGAGCTGTTGTCCCAGCTGCCATAAATACAACTACTTGGAGCAGAATTTTATTGCATTTTGGGCGATGACAACAGTCGTGATTAAGGACCTCCTTCCAACCACCATAATGTCAAATAACCAAGATATTTAAAAATTAACTAATTTTAAAATTTACATCCAAGTGAATTAGCATATAGTGCAACAATGATTTTAGGACTAGATTCCTTAAAGCCTCATTTAGCCCATCCCCCTTCCCAGAACTCCCCCAGCAACCCTCTGTTTTTTCTTTACTTGAAAGTCTCTTATGTTTTGTCCCCCTCCCTGTTTTTATATTATTTTTGCTTCCCTTCCCTCATGTTCATCTGTTTTGTATCTTAAATTCCTCATATGGGTGAATTAATATGATAGTTATCTTTCTCTGACTGACTAATTTCTCTGAGCATAATCCCCTCCAGTTCCATCCATGTAGTTGCAAATAGCAAGATTTCATTCTTTAAGACTGCCGAGTAATACTCCATTGTGTATATATACCACATTGTCTTTATCCATTCATCTGCTGATGGACATTTGGACTTTTTCCATACAGCTCAGGACAAATTTATTCTTCAATTTATTTTTCAACTTTCCCTCATTCATCATTGGTTTACAAGAATATAGGATTTAAAAAATTTTAAATTCTAGGGGCGCCTGGGTGGCTTAGTCGGTTAAGCGTCCGACTTTCGCTTAGGTCATGATCTCGCGGTTTGTGGGTTCGAGCCCCGCGTCAGGCTCTGTGCTGACTGCCAGCTCGGAGCCTGGAGCCTGTTTCAGTCTGTGACTCCCTCTCTCTCTGACCTTCCCCTGCTCACGCTGTCTCTCTCTCTCTCTCCTAGAAATAAATAAAAAAAAATATTAAAAAAATTTTTTTTTAAATTCTAGTTAGTTAACATACAGTGTAGTATTAGTTTCAGTGTAGAATGTAGGGATTCAACACTTCCATACATCACCCAGTGCTCATCACAAGTGCACCCTTAATTCCCATCACCTATTTCAGCCATCCCCTATCTTCCTCCTCTCTGGTAACCATCAGTTTGTTCTCTATAGTTAAGAGTTTGCTTCATTTTTAAAAGTTTATTTATTTATTTTGAGGGAGAGAGAGAGGGAGGGACTCCCAATCAGTTTCCACACTGTTAGCCCAGAGCCTTGGGGCTTGAGCCCATGAACCACAAGATCATGGCCTGAGCCTAAATCAAGAATTGAATACTCAACTGACTGAGCCACCCAAGCGCTCCTATTTTGTTAAACTTTTAGGGTTAGTTTTGTGTCCCATGGTGTGGTCTACCTTGGTGAATGTTTACATCTACTTGAAAAAAATTATGTGATCTGCTACTGGTAAGTAAATTGCTCTGTGAGTGTCAATTAGGACAATCTGGTTGTGTTGTTTAGGTCTTCTATATTCTTAATGATTTTCTGTCCACTTGTTCTATCAATTACTGAGAGAAATGTTGACCTCTCCAACTGTAATTGTTAATATTTTTTATTCTCCCTTAAGAGTTCTATCAACTTCTGCCTAACATATTTTGATGTTCCATTATTAGATGAATACACATCTATTTAATTAGGTGAAAACAAATTTTAACTGGCCCCTTTGGCATTACATAGTATTTCTTTTATCTGTGGTAACAAATCTTACCATAAAGACTTCTTTGTCTGCCATGTAGTTCTTTTAGATGTCAAGATTAAGGGAGAAGTAAGCAAAAAGAATCGTCCCTCTTTCAGGAGGAATGTAGATGAAATAAATACACAGGGCTCAGGACAGCTTTTCCAGTCAGCAAAAATGTTTTACAATTGAGTGAATATTACTTATGGCAGAGAGGCTGAGCAGAAGAGAACCGATGCTCCAAAGTGGCAGCTACCGCCAAGTTATCGGTGGGTACCAACCCCAGTGAGTGAGTGAGGCCATTCCACAACTTCCGGCCACACCAGCACTCCAGCTGACCCCATGGGAAGCAGACGAATAAACTGGCTAACCTCCCAAATTGTGAAAATAACACATTGTTATGGCTTTAAACTGCTCAGTTTTGAAGTATTTGGCATTCAGCAATAGATAACCAAGCAGGGTGGTGCAGCAAAACCAGATCACAGCCTTCTTCTAAATTTTGACAAATGAACCACAAAAACAAAAAGCGTGTTAACATTTCATGTCAGCATGTAAAAAAAAAAAAATGCCTGGGGACCAGATCTTGAAGTACACTGCAAAATTTGAAGCTAAAGCTTAAGTCCTAACATGGAACTTATCCTCAGAATCAGAAATGATAAGATTATAAATTTCTGCAAAATTTCCATTGTTTTCCTCTTTTTACAGATGGAATGGCTGAGGAAAAAAATGAAAAAAGATGCCATGAGATGAAGGATGAAAGAAGTCAATTTTAAAAAGTAGATTCACTTATCTCTGATGGGTATTTAGACTCCAAATTCCCACATCCAAAGGGGGAATAAATGAATCAATACAAAGCTCTTCTTTTCATGTACATAAGATAAATTGCCACTCACGTCAACTGAAAAAGAGAAGAGAGAGCAGAGAAGGCCTAATTCTTCCAGCAAAGGGGATTCTTTCCAGCTTAGCTCTCCCCATTTAATCACAAAATTTTCACCACAATAAAAAGGAGAGGGAAACAAAATGAGCCCTTTTTTGATATATCAAATGGCAAGGCAATAAAGTTGCATATAATAGTATACAGATGAAGGAAAATTAATTCACTCTATGTCACATCAAAGAGAAGTATGGCTAGAACTGTACATTTTGAGGTTGAAATTGAAATGGGAAAGTTGAAAGGTATGTCAGTCTCTAATCATATTATTGTCAAAGAAAAATTTAGGAGAGCCACATTATATGAAAGAAACATGATAACTCTTGAAAAGCAAATATAATCCAAGGAACCAAATTATGTTTTTCTTCAGCGCTTCACCTTAGTAAAAGAACAGGATTTATTATAATGTAAGATCAAAAACTAGATAAGGAAAACACAACTGAAATGTAAAGAAAAATGGAGGTAATGCATAGTTTATTAGCCTTTTGATAATTTCTCTCTTTATTTTGCACGTTCTTCTATTGGACTGTTGGGTTTTTCTTATCATCTATAGGAGTTCTTCAAGTATTTCTAGGAGCCACTTGTTGTATACATGTATTGGAAACATTTTCTCTTCATGGGTGGTTTACCTTTTACTTGACTAATGTTACTAATTTAATTTATTATTTTGCTAAATTTTTGATGAATTCTAATTTTAACATTTTAATTCTAATATTGCACAGTTTACCATATTTTTATTTACGCCTTGTGCCTTTTTTTTTCTAGTATAGCAATATCTGTGTTCTCTAAATTCATGAAAATCTATTTCCTTCTAAAAGATTTTCTGAATTGCTTTTTTGAATATCAGTTCAAAGTGATGTTGAGTCAAGACTCACTTTCTCCCACGTGCATGTCCAGTTGACTCAGTATAATGTAATAAAGAGAACATGCTTTCAAAATTCTACTACAGGATCTTTTTGTCATAAATCTAACAACCATATATGTGTGGGTCTGCTTCTGGACCTCAGTTCCATTCCACTGGTCTATTTGTCTATCTTTGCAGCAATATATTTTCTTTATTATTATAGGGTGAGAATAAATCTTGTTACCTGGCCATGTGAGTCCTCCAGGTTTGTTCTTCCTCAAGATTATCTTGTCTATTCTTCATTCCTATTACATTTTTATACAAATTTGAAAATAAAATTATTATTCTCTCTCTCAAAAGAAAACTCCATCTACCAAAACAAAAACAAAAAGTAATCCCTGCTGCTTATTTGAGTCAGATTATACTGAATCTATAAAACAATTTAGAGTGAATGTATTTCTTAGCCATATTGAATTTTTAAATTGATGAATGGGTATGTACTTCTATTTCTTTATCTTTGATTAATATTTTATAATATTCAATGTAAAGATTATACATATCTTTTGTGAGAGTTGTTTTCCTTATCCATTTGCTATTTTGCTATTCTTGGAAATAATATCTTTTGAGTAAGTGCCACTTTAATGTATTTATTGCACCCATTTAGAATATAATTTCTTCTTCTAAGGCATATTGACCTACTATTCAGTACATTCTCACTTCAAAAGTAGCATGTGTAGTATGATCCTGTTTTTATTTCTATCACACTCTTAATTTAGTTATTGAGAGAAAGAGGAAGAGTTCAGAAAAGATTTTCATCTAAACTCAATGACAGTAAGTCTTGGTTGTAATGTTTCGCTTGCTTTTACTTTTTAAATTAAAATGTACTTGTCTGTATTTCTGAATTCTTGAAGAGTGCATATTACTATTACAAAGCAAAAAAAAAAGTAAAGTACAAATTTAAGATTTAAATTAAAGAAAATGAACCAGGTGTAGAGTGGTCTTGTAGTTTGCATGGTATTTCAATGAATCTCTTTGGCTGTCTATACATAACCATACTCCAAGTAATTCCTAATTTTTGTTTGGAGAATGTGTGATAAACAATTTACTCAAATTTGTCTCTTTGAGTTGATTAACTTTCTTTGGATAAAAAGAATCGAATCAGAAAAAAAAGAACTCCACAGAATTAGAAGAGTCATATTTAGTTTGTTAGAAGCATTTCCCAACTCTCATCCATAGAGAAAGCTCAGCATGCAATACGATAAGAGATTTCAACTTTCTGGGGTTGGGGTGGGGGTGGGAATAGAACAATAACATCAGAAATTGCTGAAACCTTTTTTTCATTTCAAGCTCTTCCCCCATTAGGTTCACAAACAGGGATTCATACACAGGTAGTGAAGGAGATCTCTCTTGCTTCTACCGAAGGTCTTGCTCCCATTTGCTACTCACCTGGTCGTCTCTGTTTAAACATTTTGGAGTGTCACTTCTCCTCAGAATCAGGTGTGTGCTGTTAATCTGATCATTTTAAATGATGAGAAATCTGTAGCTCATAGAGCATTAGAACTTGTGCCAAATCACATGGTTGGCGTGTGAGGAGTCCGCAGGAGGGCCGGTCAGTTATTGGTCTAAATGGCAGTGCTCTACTGCCACCTTTTGGGAAAATAGGGTTTGTTACAAGTCCTAAGAGTTGACAATGGCTAAAGTTAGGCTTTAGGAAGTGCCTGTAGCAGATGAAGTAAATGTCTTACAAGTCAAGCTAAGATTTTTTTTGTATTATAACTCACAGGAGGCAATTGTTTTTAACAGGTTGGGGTTAAATGATTATAGAATGGAGGCGGGATTATGATTGAGAGAAGAGAATGGAGGTAATATCTGAGAAGAATATAAAAATAACCCACTAGAACAGGATAAGGACTTAGAGTCAATGAATATTCATGGATTACTTATACTTAGGGTGAAATAAGAAATACATAAAAGTTGTGTATTGAAATTGAGTGTGAGAGAAAAGAGAGAAAGTAGGACATTGACTTTCATTAAATCAAAACACGTGGAGGAGCACATTTGGAAAAAAAATAGAATTTACAATCAAGATATCTAGTATCTGGTACTAAGTATATGGGTAAAGTCTTATGTGAATATGCAAGTTATAAATGTATAGACAGTAGAATAATTGCAGATGTGAATGGCATCATCAAGTAGAGCAGATGGGGAAAGAGAAGACAGTAATGATAAAAACCTGGGACTGATCATTAATTAGAGAATACAAACTAACTGGAATATGATGGGGGAGTTCAAAATTCAAAACAGCTGCCGGAGCTAGAAAAGCTGCAGGGACTCTCCACAATAGCTAAAACATGGAAAGAGCCTAATTGTCCATCAACAGATGAATGGACCAAGAAGATGTGGTTTATCTATACCATGGAATACTCCATGGCAATGAGAAACAATGAAATCTGGCCATGTGTAGCAACATGGATGGACCTTGAGGGTGTTATGCTGAGCGAAATAAGTCAGGCAGAGAAGGACAAATATCATATGTTTGCACGTATAGGAGGATTAGGAGGAACTTGACGGAGGAACAAGGGGGAGAAGAAGGGCGGAAACGGTGGGGGAAAGGGAGAGAGGCAAACCATGAGAGACTCTTGAATGCTGACAAAAACTGAGGACTGATGGGTGTGGGGGGGAGGGGGGGATGGGCATGGAGGAGGACACTTGTGGGGATGAGCACTGAGTGTTATGTGGAAACTAATTTGACAATAAACTATTTGTAAAAAAAAAATAATAATAAAAAATAAAATTTCCTTAAATTTAAAAAAAAAAAAAGAAAAGCTGCAGGGAAGATCCCTTAATACTGACAATGAGAGCACGTGTGCAGCAATGACTAGTTTCAGAGACTGCACTGAAAGGAGGGGAGTCTTGGATTTGGATAAATGCGCTGCCCTCCTTTCCTTCTTTGGAAAAGTCTACTGTCAAAGAACAGAAAAATATCAGTATTAAAGTCCTTTTTACTTTTGTGTATACCACATTGAAGTAAATATTTTCTTATGCATTGAAAAATTTTGAATTATTACAGAATATGAGTCTTATCCTTTGGAATTCTTAGAAAAAGGAGAATAATGACAACTAAGTCATTCATAGGTCAAGTCATACATTGCCTAATGTACTCTAGACTTCAGAAGGCATCAGAGGAAAACCTAACTCTAATGATATGATAAAAATGAAGCTGACTTCTACCATCAGATAATATGTAGAAACCAGATATACCTCCTACTTGAAAAGACAACAAAAAATTGGACAAAATATATGAAACAATGATACTGGACATCAGGCACTGAAGGATGCCAGATCCTGAGAGATGGGAATGAACATGGTGAGTTCTATGATTGGCCTTGATTCCAGCATTGTGGGAGATTCCCAGAAGAGGAAAGAGGAACCCAGATGGAGAAAGTGGATTCCCAAATTCAGGAAACAGAGCTGAGAGGAGAGAGACCAATGTGGCCATAGTTTGCAGGACAACAGCATGAAAGATTTGAACAGCAAGCTCAGCATACCACTGAGGAAAATACCCAAAGCCAGGAAAGAACTACCAGAGAGAATTAGAGGTGACAGAACCCAGATCTCATATAGGGTAATAGTGGCTGTTCTTGTTAGCCACACTAGAAAACTTATAATTCAGGGAATGTTGAGTAGAGTACCCAACAGGAGTTTGCTTCAATAATGATGAACAATATGGAAGCCACTTAGTGGATACTGCACTGGTCCCACCTAAAAACTCTTAAAAATAATATTCCAGAGGATCAGACTGTTTCCAAATAATCGGTCTGTGTCTCAGACAAAACTCAAGATTATTTTCAGAAATATCAAAATATTTGGAACAAAACAAGATAAAATTCATAAAATTATGAATTCATAAATTCATTCACAAAAATTTATATCCTAAGGTATCATCCATAGTGAGAAGAAAATCAACCATCCCAGAATTGATACAGATATTATAATTAGCAGTCATAAAAATAGTTATTATAACTATATTCCAGATGTCAAAAAAGTTAGAAACATGAAAGGTAAATCAATCTTGTAGAGATAAAAATTAAAATGTTGGAGATGAAAAATCTACTGTGTGAGACTCATGGCGGTTTAATCATTACAGAAGAAAAGATTTGTGAACCTGAAACCAAGGCAATAGTGTTAGAATATGATCCTCCCTGGAGTTCTTGATGTTCCTGCATGACCCAGGACTTAGAGCAATGGAAATGGACACACATAAAGATAGAGTCTATTTCATTCCCTTGGAGCCATTTTCATAGTCTAGGCCAAAGGTGATTTTTTCCTTTATACTGGAGCCCTGTGTCTACCTTGTAATTAGCATAGTAGTTAAGGTCAAAGAGCTAACAGACCAGATAAACACTGACCACAGTCTTACAAGCATATTCAGAGGCAGAAGAAATGCTCTTCCCAAGCCCACAGAGAGCAAGGTGGCCTAGGGGAAGAGAGCATATTAGTGTCTATTAGTCTTCTCTCCATATTAGGAATGAATATATACACAGAAGAAATATAGCCCAGAGAAGAACATGTCCCAATAGGTTCCAGAGGTTAAAACATGTCAAGATACTTTTAAAAAACCAGTGGAACATTCATGGATATCACTGATGTAGGCCTCCATTTATGGAGAAAAGTGGGGCCAGTGGAAATGTTGGGTCTTGCAGATTCAAGCCAGATGTGTGTAAATGCCTCTGTTTCAAGGCTGAGTCTAAAAGTGAGGCTGTTTAACGAGGAGTTTGCAGCAAGTGGGCAAGAGGATTGGGCAGGAAGAGCTGCTCCATAGTTCCTAGTTATTGGTGTTTAAGAAATGCCATAGGAATATGGAAGAAATTTCTGTTGTGTTCCTTGGAAGACAACTTGGAGCATTAATGTAGATGCCTTCACTGTTCACAGTATCAAGAAGCTGATGAATCCCACTCTTTGTCCTTGACCTTTGGCTCAAATGTTCACTTTGTTCTATTTCTGAGAGTTGAGACACAGATCTGAGAACCAAGTTAAATCAGACTTTCAGAAAAGTGTATTTATTAGAATGTGGAAGGCAGTGAATCAATGAGGGAAGAGGTCTAAAGAAGGAACCTTCAGTTATCTGATACAAGCTCAGCAGGGGCAGGTCTCTGTCACTATCAAATGCAAGTAAGAACTGTCATCATAGAAAAAAGATATCTTCTTTGACATCCAAGTTCACTCAGCTAGCATTTTCCATCCTTTTGAAACCTAATCTTCCCATGAGATTTCCTAAAGGCAAGAATCAGAATCAAGATTTCATTAATAAAATGTCAGAGCTACAAAAACATTTTAAAATTCTCTTATCTACCACCCTTATTTTATATTTAAGGAAACTAAGAGCCAGAGCATAAAGGGAATTGACTACGTACAAAAGCCAGGTTATTGGATTTTTCTACCCAGTTATGCTTCCATGATTCTAAGATGCTGCAGAAGATATTATGGCCTATACTTCAGTCTCTTTGAAAGTAAGTTATTTGGGGCAGGGGGTGGTGCCTGGGTGGCTCAGTCGGTTGAGCGTCCAGCTGCTTATTATTTCAGCTCAGGTCATGATCCCAGGATCGTGGGCTCAAGCCCTGCTTTGGGCTCTGTGCTGAGCGTGGAGACTGCTTAATATTCTTTTTCCGTCTCCCTCTGCCCCTCTTCCCTGCTCTCTCGCTCTCTCTCTCAAATTAAAAAAAGAAAGAAAAAGAAAGAAAGAAAGAAAGAAAGAAAGAAAGAAAGAAAGAAAGAAAGAAAGAAAGAAAGAGAGAAAGATAAAATAAGTTATTCAGTTAGGTCTGAGCTTGTGATCTATAAAGTGTAGCAGTTCTCACCTTATTCTGTTAACACTCTCACACTTTGGCCCAATTCTTCATTAGCCAGGATGACGTAGAGTTTACACATTCCTGACATTGATACTCATATAAAATTACAAAATGATTTTGGGTTGAGGGCTCCCCTGCGATGCCACGAGGAGCATTTTAGTCCCCGTGAATTGCACTGGCTTAAACAGAGATCAAACCTGAGGGTGTGGTTTTGTGAGATCTCAGTGTCAAATCACTGATAGTCAGGTCCATCCCATAAATCAAAAGACCTAAGCAGGGACTCTTAGCAAAAGAACCCACACCTTGCAGTCACCCCATCCTAGCTCAGAGTTTCAGACATATAAGAGATTAAAAGTATCTGAGAGAAGGCAAACCATAATTTGTCTTCAAATCGAAGAATTTCAGGACTCAAAGGAATAACTGAAGCTTCACGTGGCATAGGGGATTTGATCCATCACTTGGCATATGGGAATGTGAGGCCTCAGACAGAAGGCCCTGAAACACCACAGAGTACACTGAGTCTGCTTTCCACTCCAGTGGGCTTTTTTTTTTTTTTTTTTTTTTATCACATGCTCTTCTGAGTGGGGACTGATTATTATCTCTGCAAACTGCAGATTCCTGACTGTGTGGCTGATACACTCGGTAGGAGAGTTACATGGTAACTGTGGTGGACTAAGTTTGTCTTTGTTCTCTTCTTTCCCCCAAAATAGTATTCACATGCTCTGGGGGCACCTGGGTAGCACAGTCAGTTAAGCGTCCGACTTCTACTTCAGCTCAGGTCATGGTCTCGCAGTTTGTGAGTTCAAGCCCCACATCGGGCTCTGTGCTGACAGCTCAGAGCCTGGAGCCTCCTTCAGATTCTGTGTCTCCCCCTCTCTGTGCCCCTCCCATGCTCACGCTCATGCTCTGTCTCTTAATAATAAATTAAAAAGTTAAAAAAAAAAAAGTACTCACAAGCTCTCAACACACAAGATGCAGGGATTTTCATAGGTTACAAAATTAGTGCCACAGATGGGTTGATATAAACCAGGGCAGGGGTTCACCGTTCCAGTGAACCAACTCAAGTTTACTTTCTTATAAGGACATTTCACCTGAAATTGAGTTGAAAAGAATGATTAGAATCACACAGACAGGTAGGTCATGTCCGGGCTTGATTAGGAAAATCCAAACATAGTTAGCAGCCTATACAGTCACACGAAGCTCTTACAGCTGTCCTTCCACAAGCAGTGGAGGTAGAACCCAGGCTTATCCCTCCTGACAACCACGATGCCCTCATTGTGAGGACCTCCTGGTGGCAGCAGGGTACAGGGGCCTGCTACACCATGGTGGGAAAAGGAAGAGTCAATAAACAGGACGTATTTGTGACATTTAGCTTCTCTCTCAATCTCCTTCATTTCCAGAGTAATAGACATGGGAAAAGTCTTAGAGATTTCTGTGCCAATTGGGCAAAAAAACTCCTGAAAGCTCATAATTGGAAAAAATGCTTGACTCAAATTCATATGTTTTGATTTAAAATATTTATCATATTTCATCCACTCTCAAAATCTCCAAGTCAACTCTCTTCTTGAAGTTGTGAGACGTGAAAGCATGTAGCATAATGCCCTGGTTTTGTAGGGAAAACTAAAAACAGAAGAAGGGACATGTCTCGACAGGGATGAAAACCCACATCCAGTCCCAATGCTGGTGTCAGTGAAGCTCGAAGAAGTGAGTCTGGCTCGCTGGAACCTGAGGAGGAGGTGGTCTCAGGGACTCTACAAGTGTCATAGATAGATCGGTAATGTGCCCCTGATACAACGTGGGAGAGAGTTTTGGCTGAGTATTTAGAGAAAGAGGGATCATAGTTGAGCTTAGACACCCTTTTCCTCCTTTCCTTATCCAACACCACCACCACGGCCAGGCCACCATCATCTGCCTCCTGTATGTCTGCCACGCAACTAATCCCTCCACTTCCTCTATTCCCCTGCCAATTGTTGGTACTCAAACATTTTCTAGGCGCTATGAGGGGGGCGGTTATCTGGTGTCCAAATGACCAAATCTCATCTTGGTTCCCAGTTTGGATCACTCTAATTAGGGCTCCCGTGTCTGCAGTGTACCTGCCATGTTCATGTGAGTGGACTTTGGAGAACGTCCTACCTGAAGTAAGGTTCTAAAACAGCAAGTCCGAAGAAAACTCAGGTTAGACTCTCAATCCTGAGAAATATAGTGGAAGTTTACCTTAATAGCTCCATGTGGTGGCCACCATTGTCGAGGTTCTAAAACCAAGACATAAATGAAAATAGTTGCAGAATACACTATCTGGTAAATCATAGCTTAATCTGTTGGCAGAATTAAAGAATTCGAATTTATTGCCAAGAAAGTTTGCAAGAATAGAAAACTGTTTTATTTATTTTATTTATCATTTGTTTAGGTTTACTTATTTATTTTGAGAGAGCGAGAGAGAATGCGTGCACGCGCGCGAGGGAATCCCAAGCAGGCTCCACACTGTCAGCACAGAGCCCAACATGGGGCTTGAACTTACAGACTGTCAGATCATGACCTGAGCCAAAATCAAGGGTTGGACACTCAACTGACTGAGCCACCCAGGCACCCCAGAAACTGTTTTGTTTATACATGCATTCATTTTTTCCCTCAAAAAATGTGGAATAACTCTTCTACTCCTGATGCATGAGCAGCAAGCAATCACTGGTCTCCTCTACATTGCCAGTCTAGTATACCAAGTAAGTTTTTGATTAGTCATAATTAGCCTGGGCTTGAGAGGATCCAGAACAGGCAGCCAATATATAAGAGACATTAAGAAATGCTAGTACTTTAAAGAGGTCATTAGCCTAACCCCCATGTTTTACAGAGAGAGGTAACACACTTGCCACTACTCAGGACTTCATGGTAGATAGGTAAAACATCAAGGTCTTCAGTCCTTGAGGTTAGGTCTCTTTAAAACTCCCTAAAGGGGGGCACCCGGGTGGCTTAGTCGGTTAAGCGTCCGACTTTCGCTCAGGTCATGACCTCGCCGTTCGTGGGTTCGAGCCCCGCGTCGGGCTCTGTGCTGACTGCCAGCTCAGAGCCTGGAGCCTGTTTTAGTCTGTGACTCCCTCCCTCTCTGACCCTCCCCTGCTCACGCTGTCTCTCTCTCTCCTAGAAATAAATAAAATATTTGAAAAAAAATTTAAAAAATAAAAAAATAAAACTCCCTAAAGGGCTCTTCTCTAAAAGAGGACAAAAAGGTAACAACCCAAATTCATGGCTAAGCATTTTCAAAGGTTTTGCATTTTTGAGATGGGCTGGGATGTGGGTATATTGCTGATCACTTTCACATTCTACTTTGAATCACTCAAGCCCCCAGGTCCCGATGAATTAGGTTTCATAATCTGCCCTAATAGATGGGGAAACAAAGGCCCTTGCACACTGGCTCAGGGCCTTTTTTGGAGGACCAACTGCACTCTCTCTCTCTCTCTCTCTCTCTCTCTAGATACAGATATAGTAAGATACACTTACATAAATAAATGCAAAATAATTCCAAAGCATTCTTTCAGATTACAATGTCAGAGCTCACTAATCAACCTTACATAAATGCCAGAATCAGCCAAATTACTCACCAGAAGGTAGTGCCCAATGTATGAGGATGAAGAACAAAAGTGAACAGAATATTGGATGACATTTGGTCATTTTTCCTCCTGGTGCATGTGTCCTTAGAGTACGATCACTAAAGCAGAGGTATTCAAGATATTAAGACCATCTTTGGAGTGAGTAGTCACCTCTGTGACCATGACCTCTGCCTGCCACACTTGGGAAGCCTATTATTCCACCTCTCCCCAAGAACAAATGCTCAGAAAAATGCTAAACTTGGTTAGTCATAAATAAAAGTACTCAGTGACAGACCTGTGATTACTTAGAAGGCAGAAGTCAATCAGAGATTACTCTTTGGGCATAATTATATTATTTTAGTCTGGAAGTATTTTAAGTGTGAAAGGCAACCCCTTACCTGAAGATTCACCCAAATTTGCTCTTTGAGAGGATACAAAGAAAATAAGGCCACTAGAGGCTTCCGGAAAACAAGAGCTTCTCAACAGAGGAAGCAAGGCCATACTTGCTCATGGAGCTGGGACTATCTCTTTGGAGTAAGACAAAGATTAGAATATTCCAGACATACTTGGCTGTGCTAGAATCTTCTGACGCGGAACGTCAACTCTCCTGGAGCACTTTGACAGAGTGCATAGGGAGAAATACCATTCCGCGCTATCTCATGGAGGCCCCAAAGTTCTTTTCATTTAGACATCCAGGAAGGGAGAAGTCAGTGAGCAAATCCTCCTGGGGATTACCTTCCCAGGAGGTAGCAGGCTTTCTGACCCTATGCCTGACCAAGGACCACACTGAATCCCCCTTTCTTTCTAATCCTATAGATGCCTTTTTCTCTGCTTTGTAGATATGTAAATAAGCAACTGAGCCAAACCATTTGCCATATGCTGAGGTGTGGTAGGTGCTATGTGAGACACGGCAGTGGCCTCAGGGTACTCCACTTCCCAAGATGGTTGCAGGTCCTTGGCGTGATGTCCAGAGCTGCCTACCCTGCCTGCTCCTGAGACCATCTGGGACATGTTTTTGCTAAGCACCCCACCCCTAGCCCCCCCATCTCCCACCCCCCTGTCTCTTCCTGACATCTTCCTTAGATTCCTTTGGGAATGGAGCGGCAACAGTGGAAGATCCAGCTGCACTAACTCAGGATGCCAGAGGCCCACCCCCCTACGACATGTGTCCCCTTCGACCCACCTTGGAAAGAAGAGAAAGGAAGAGAGAGGTGACATGCTCTTCTGCGGTTCCTGCCTCTTTAAAGAAGCAGGTAAATAGGCTTCTTCAGGAGGGGGTAGAATAGCTATGTAGGAGAGAGAAGTCACTGAGGCATTGTGTGCTGGGAAGAGCAGGCCCTGGAGGCCCAATATTCAGGGTAAATTAAGGTCAAGCCTCACCAGGAGGCATTGGGGGAAGGAAGCACAGAGCTGCCTAGATGAGCTGGGCAGTAGGAATGATCACTGGACAGGGGAGCGTTTGTCAGGCAATCTAAAAGGGGGATGGCATGAGGAAACATCCCATAGTAGGGGACAGCACAGAGAAAAAGCAAACTGTGTTCCATAGCGAGAATTAGTACCTTGGGCCAGCATGCAAAATGTGGAAACAGCTGAGTAAGGAAGGACGCTGGTGAGGAATGAGGTCCCGGGACGCCATCTGTAGCGAGTCCAGCCTGGTTCTTGAAGCAGTCCACAGCCTTTGCGGCTTTGTAGCATGGGAGATACGGGGTCATAGCTGAGTTTCCACCTGTTATCGGAACGCCCTGCCTTCATCTTCCTTTCTGTAAAGGACAATTGTTCTTGTTCTTTAAAAAAATTTTTTTAAATGTTTCATTATTTATTTTTGAGAGAGAGAAAGAGAGAGAAAGAGAAAGAGAGACAGAGTACGAATGGAGTAGGGGCAGAGAGAGAGAGGGAGACTGAATCCGAAGCAGGCTCTAGGCTCTGAGCGGTCAGCACAGAGCTGGAAGCCAGGCTTGAACCCACCGACCGTGATCCCGTGACCTGGGCTGAAGTCGGAAACTTAACTGACTGAGACATCCAAGCGCCCCCAAGGGCAATTGTTCTTATAACAAAGAAAAATATATCAACTTTAGAAAATTGGAAATATAAGGGCGCCCACGTGGCTCAGTCAGTTGAGTGTATGACCGGCTCCGGT
Organism: Hyaena hyaena; assembly: GCF_003009895.1. Classification (NCBI taxonomy): domain Eukaryota; kingdom Metazoa; phylum Chordata; class Mammalia; order Carnivora; family Hyaenidae; genus Hyaena; species Hyaena hyaena. Next base: position 2,026,342 of record NW_024080875.1, read on the forward strand.
CATGATCGCTCGGTCGAAGAGGTCGTGTCTCGTGTCGGTCTCTGTGCTGACAGCTCAGAGCCTGGAGCCTGCTTTGGATTCTGTGTCTCCTTCTCTCTCTGCCCCTCCCCTGCTTATGCTCTGTCTCTGTTTCAAAAATAAATATAGACATTAAAAAATTAAAAAAAAGAAAATTGGAAAAATAGAAATTAAAAAAAAAGAAGTAAAAAGATGTCAAAATCCAGACATAACTGTTAAACATATACTGAATTATATTGTCCCACTTTTTAAAAATCAAATTTTCAAATTGATTCCAATTTTCAATATTATTAATAATGCTAGAAGGAACAAATTTTTATTTACTTCAGTTAATCTATATCTTATTAAATAATTTTAACAAGTGCCAAAAAATATACCTACTGGAAACTTCCAGAAAGAACCTGAGTCACCTAGAATATGAAAGCGGTGGTTTTCACCCAATTAGTGAACCCCATGCTTGTAATCTAACATGGATCATTCTGAAAATACAAGACCACCTTACTAAGTGAATCATTTGTCCCCTCGTTCAGAGAAGGTAGAGGACTCCATTGCATAGAAAGGATTACAGAAGAAAATGTAAAATGTCATAGGAAAGTAATAACCATAAAACAGCTTTACTTTTCCATACTCCCCCAAATTCCCGTTGAACTAATAATATGGGGTGAAGAGAGTAAGATAAAGGGATCACATCCCACTCAGAAAATCCTTAGTCTATGACTTCCTCATCATCGATCATACTCGTGGCTTAATTCTAAAAAAATTTTAATGTCTTAATTTTATTTTTGAGAGAAAGAGATTCAGAGAGAGAGAGAGAAAAAGAGAGCAGCAGCAGGTGAGAGGCAGGCACAGAATCCAAAACAGGTTCCAAGTTGTCAGTACAGAGCTTAAGGCAGGGGTTCAAACCCACCAACTGAGAGATCATGACCTGATCTGAAGTCAGACACTTAACCAACTGAGCCACCCAGGCGCCCACTCCTAGCTTAACTCTAAAACTTATAGCCTGGGGCTTTTCCTTGGATGGGAGGCTCCTGTTCCTACCTTTGTTTCATGTCACTTCAAACCAACATTTTAAAAAACCAGCTCATTACAAGTGTAGTCCAAAGCTGATGCTTATCACCTTTCAGGGATACCAAAATCCTCCACCGGATTTAACCTGCAGCTCCACTGTCCTCCTGCAGAAAGGAAAGTTAGCTCCACGGCCCAAAGTACAGAACTTGCATAGTCTAGCCCATTCTGTTAACCAATCAATCATATTCCCACCAGAGCATGGAGCTGCCTGCCCTTAGTCCCCAGCAGCTGTCCCTCCCTCACAGAGCAGCCGCCACACAGCTGTGAGTTCAACCCCAGGCTAGAGGACAAAGTCTTTCCCTTCTCAGGGATTTCATGGAAGCCAGAGGACAGCATTAGCATTTTCCCCCCGTGCTGCAATGCGTTTGTTATGTGCCCAAAAAACGACACCACAGATTCCAGCACACATCTGTGGGACAGTGTGGCCTTGCCTGCATATACTACAATGAGGTAGAGACTTCACACAGCTCCGCAAAACCCACAGAGTGGCTGGGACATGAACAATGCCACGTCAGCTGTGCAGGCTGGAGCTGGGGTATGACACTGGTTCTTTGGCACACAGCTTCCCAAAGAGGAGCGAGCGGGTTTTTTGTTTTGTTTTTTTAAAAGAAGAAAGAAAAAGTCAAGTTTTCCACTCCAGTAGCGTCCTTCATTCATTTCTCAACTGAAAGAAATAAGGAAAGTGTACTTGTCCCCTCTGAGAGGAAGGACTCCTAGGAGGCTTCATCCGCCCCCACCAAAAAGCAGCCTTTTTTTTTTTTTTTTTTTTTAGCTCAGTTACAAAAGAAAGAAGTCCTGTGACTTTGGGATTAAAAACTTCTATTAACCCTCCCCCAACCCCCCACATAACTGCAACTTAAGAAGGTATAATACACTACTTAAAACTATATACAGCAGGGGCGCCTGGGTGGCTTAGTCGGTTGAGTGTCCGACTTTCGCTTAGGTCATTATCTCGCGGTTCGGGGGTTCGAGCCCCGCGTCGGGCTCTGTGCTGACTGCCAGCTCAGAGCCTGGAGCCTGTTTCAGTCTGTGACTCCCTCTCTCTCTGACCCCCTGCTCATGCTGTCTCTCTCTTTCTCCTAAAAATAAATAAAACATTAAAAAAAAAAACAATATGTGTCATGAAAACAGGTTTTCAAATCAAGTATTACTAGCATTATTAATTCTGGATAAATATACTTGTTTTAAGGCACAGGATATGTTCCATCTTGGTAATTTTTTTCTTTAATATACATATTTAGTAATATAAATTTTACCCTAACTGCTGCCTTAGGGAGAATTCCACAAAAAATATAACTCTCTTTCCTTTTCATTCTCTTCAAAATACTTTAGCTTCTCATTTGATTTCTTCATTGACTCAGGGTTTATTTATTGGTGTGATGTTTACTTTCCAAATATTGGGGATTTTCCAGAGATTTTTTTGTTTATTTTTTTGTTTTCTTATTCAATTCAGATACAGTCAGAGGACAAAGGCCACTGTGACTTGAATCCTTTTAAGTGTATTGAAATTTGTTTTGTGGCCAAGAAAGCGGTCTTTCTTGGTAAGTATTTCATGTGTACTTGAGAAGGAAGTTACACTGTTCTTATGGGGAGCAGTGTTCTCAGGTCACGTGCTTATCAATCAGATCACCGGGTTGATTGTATTACTCAATTCTGCTTCACAACTGCTGATATTCTACCTACTTGTTTTATTAACTTTTGAGGGATGGATATTGAATATAATATAATCTCTGCTCATAATCATGAATTTGTTTATTTTTCTGTGCACTTATATTCATTTTAGACTTGTAAATCTTGAAGTTCTGTTATGAGTTTCATAAACACGTAAGATTTTTATATCCTCTTAATTCATTGAGAATTTTATCATTATAAAATATACCTCTCATCCTTTGAATAATTCTTTGCTCTAAAATCTATTTTGTTTATATTAATAATGCTACTCCAGCTTTCTTCTAAAGTTAACATGATAAATCTTATTTTATCCTTTAATTTTTCTCCTATTTGTGCTTTTATTTTTAAAGTATGTTTCTTGTAAACATGCTTACTTTTCAAAAAATCTAGTTTTGATTTTTTAAAAGTCCAGTCTGGCAATCTCTTCCTTTAATTGGAGTGTTTAGACCACTCATATTTAATATGATAACCGATATACTTACTGTAATGGTTAATTTTATATGTCAACTTGGCTAGGCCACAGTGCCCAGATGTTTGGTCAAATACCAGCTGAGATAGCACTGTGAAGATATTTTTTTGTGATATGATCAATATTTAAATCAGTAGATCTCATTGTTATTATTGTTGTCTGTAGTTAAATTATTATTATTATAAGGTCAACATCCATGTACCCACCATTCTAGTGACAAGCTAGAATGGCTATCATCCTAAAAGCCTCCCACATGTTATTGCCTGCTATACACTGAATATTTGTGTACCCCTTAAATCTATATGTTGAAGCCTAATCCCCAATGTGATAGTATTAGGAGGGAGGCCTTTTGGGAGATGATTAGGTCATGAAGGCAGAGCTCAGAGAGCTCCCTTGCATCTTGATCTTGAACTTGCCAGACTCCAGAACTGTGAGAAATCATTGTTTACTGTTTAAGCCTCCCAGTTTATGGTATTTTTGTTATAGGAGTCCAAACAGACTAAGGCACTGCCTAACCACAACCCCCTCTCACAGACTCCATTCTGATTTCTGTGTTAATCACTCACTTAATTTTTAATAGTTTTACTACCTATATATGCCTCCCTAAAGAAAGGTATTTTAACCTTTGAGATTTCCTCTTTGGTGAGGTATCTAAATCTATAGACTCTGAGTGAAGCATATTATTTTCTGTAATGTGGGTGGGCCTCCTGTAATCACATGTAGGCCTTAAGAGAAAAAGCCTGAGATCTCTTGGGCAAGGACAATTCTGCCTCAACTTCCTTTAGAATTGAGCTGCAACGTCAATACTTCCCCTGGGTCACCAGTCTGCTGACCCACCCTGCAAATTTCACACTTCCCATAATCACATGAACCAATTACTTAAAATAAATCTCTTTCTATATTTCTTGTCTCTCTTTCTCTGTCTCCCTGTCTGTCTTTCTCTCTCTCTACACACACACACACACACACACACACACACACACACACACCATTGGTTTTGTTTTTCTGAAGAACCCTTAACTAACACAATTACCTTGGGTCTACCATCTTGCTACTTGCTTTCTATTAGTCCAATCTATTTTTCCCCTTTGCCTCCTTTCTTTGTCTTCTTTTGCACGAATATACTACTTTTTCATTATTCCATTTAATCTCCATTGTTGGCATATTTAGTGTTGCTTTAGGATTTATAGTATACGTTCTTAACTTTTCACAGTGTACCTTTAAGTGGTGTTATATCATTTAACTTAGCATAGAATCTTATAATAGAATACTCTCATTTCTTCTCTCTGTGTTTGTTCTGTCATGCATTTTATTTTCACATATGAAAAATGAAAATAAAGCTCTGGCAACCTAGCTGCTGTGGATGAAATTGTGTCCCCTCCAAATTCAAATGTGAAAACGCTAACCCTCAGTGTGACTACATTTGGAGATAGGGCTTTAGGAGGTTATTAAGGTTAAATGAGGCCATAAGGGTCAGGACTTCCTTTCAATTCTCATTGAACCTTCAATAAGTCTTGACTCTAGTCTTTTTCATTGTATAGTAGTCAACTCTTCAAAAGTTTGTCTCTGACTAGTCTACATACTCCTTAATGACAAGAACTCTTTGCCCATTTGTATTGCCTCTCTCTACACAACACACTGATTGACCCATAGTGATCTTTCTATATGTATTGTTAGAAAAAACACACAAATCTGTACAAAATAGCTGGCAAGCATTTAACCAGCCTTTACTACAAAAGCAATGTGTATTGGACTGATAAACTTATAGTGCATAACTTTGTGCCTGTTTGCAGACGTACTTTTAGAAAATTTTTCTCTTTATGAAGACAAAATATCTCTCTTTGCATGTTATGTTAATGACCCCAGAAATGAGAACGTTCTGATCTCTCTATCTTGTGACAGTCCTGCATATGCCTTCCTCTTTCCCAGCTACCTTGAACTTTCCTTGGGTCTTTTAGAGATTTCAACATTTTAATCAGATTCTGTTGTTTTTAGTCTCTTCCCAGCTTGATCAACAAAATGCCTTCCTTTGTGAATTCCCACTTGTGACTGAGTCCTCTTTAAATAAAGATACCTAACATCTAATGTTATCTAGTCTGATTAGTTGGTACTATTATGGATTCTTACTCAATTTTTCTCCAAAGGTGAACTTTCCATGTTTCATTACTGTAGCTAAAGGTCCTAGTGTTAAGACTAATGGTCAGATCTGCCCCTTGACCCATGTTCACTTAAAAATTGTGAGTTTTTTGAAAAATGAGATGCTATGAGCAGATTCCTCTCATTGGTATTTATATAATCTCTCCAGCTCTCAACTTGAGTAGAAATAGAAGAAATCTTTCAATGTCACTTATTGAAAGAAATAACCACAGACATTTTCCTTAAGAGACAGTCACATCCAGAGACATGCCTGAAAGCTTTCTGCTAAGAATCTTTTATTGAAGAATCAAATCCATATATTTGCCCCACAGCCGAGAGGGATTGGTTCTCTCTGTGGAATCTGCCAAAGGGAACTTGGTGCCCTTGAGCATCAGGGAGACTCAGCATTGTCCATACTTTGCCAAAAAAAGTGTACCACGTCTCTTCCTACAAGAGAAATAATTTTTTTAAAGGGAAGGCTTTGGAGATCTTAAATTGAAACTCTAATATTCTAAGATCAACCCAGCCAATTGAGCACAGAGCATGAAAGGTGAGCAATTAGTAACTGAGCTCCAGCATGGTGGAAAAAGGGATTCAATTTGCTAGGGAAAGCCAGTGTTAGGAGCCAAAAAATCTGTAAATATTTCTTATTATCTGCCCCTCAGTAATATTATGATGCTGATAAAGTCTCCTTTTCCAACTTCATTTTCTTCCTACTATTCACTTTCTTTCTTTCTCTTTCTCTTTTTGATTCCTTTTGTAAAATATTTTAATTATCAGCAAGCTATCTCACTCATATGCTTCATAGGAGCAGCAAGCTTGTCAGTAGCTAAGATGGTTTCAGGCTCTGCAGGAGAGGCCATTTCTGCAAATAATATGTTAAATTCAGTACTTACGCAACAGCATTACAAAATGAGCATTTGTTAGAATACACGCTTCCATCAGATCCACAGAGAGGAAGGTATTCCATGGTACAGAACTCAGAATATTGTTGGCACTCAATATGCTCCAGTCCAAAAAAAAAGAAAAAGAAAAAAGAAAAAAAAAGAAAACAATTTCAAATTATTAAATCATAGAAAATGAGCTTTTTAAAGGTCTTGAGAGGTCATTTAGTTCCAATTGTCACTCATAAAAAGACAAACCCTCTTCAGTTTACAAAATCTGAGCCAAAATGGTGGCACTCTCATCACAGTAAGAGAAGGGTTAGTCTGAGGTTAGGGCCTCCCTCTCCCTCATTCTCCTCAGAGAACTGATGACTAGAATACATCATGGTTTCTACCTTGTACTTAATTTTTGAACCAGTCCTCTCCTCGCCATGCCGTCATCCTCTTTATCCAGGCCCTCACTGTCTTACTTGCATAGTCGCAGTTATCTGCTAGTTTGTTGCCCTAAATCGACATTCATTGGAGATTTCAATCACCCTCCATATTGATGTCAGAGTGATCTTTTAAAAACAAAATCAGTTCTTGCTTTTTGATTACTTAACTGATTCCCCATGAATAGAAAGTCCCCTCAAGAGCTTTGCTTCTCTCTCTTTTAGCTCTGCCTCTTACTCTAGCCAAATTTAACAATTGAATTCCCGGAGTGTTTCTTCCTCCTATACATGCCAATGCCCTTGCTTAAAGTGTTTTTCCTATCTTTCATCACCTTACCCACTTTCTCCATCAGATTGACTCCTAAGACTCTTAGTCCTCCTTAAAAGTGAGTTTAACTGGTACAGCTCCTCTGGAAAACAGTGTGGAGGTTCCTCAGGAAACTAACAATAAAACTCCCCTATGACCCAGCAATAGCACTGCTAGGAATTTACCCAAGGGATACAGAAATGCTGAGGCATAGGAGCACATGTACCCCAATGGTCATAGCAGCACTCTCCACAATAGCTAAAACATGGAAAGAGCCTAAGTGTCCATCAACAGATGAATGGATCAAGAAGATGTGGTTCATCTATACCATGGAATACTACATGGCAATGAGAAACAATGAAATCTGGCCATGTGTCGCAACATGGATGGACCTTGAGGGTGTGATGCTGAGCGAAATAAGTCAGGCAGAGAAGGACAAATATCATATGTTTGCACGTATAGGAGGATTAGGAGGAACTTGACGGAGGAACAAGCGGGAGAAGAAGGGCGGAAATGGTGGGGGAAAGGGAGAGAGGCAAACCATGAGAGACTCTTGAATGCTGACAAAAACTGAGGACTGATGGATGT